>NC_059205.1:240000-336580 GCF_020615455.1 Coregonus clupeaformis | reverse complement strand
AATATAATACAATAATAACCTCTCAGTAATATAAATACTATAAATAAACTCAGGAATATACCATCACATATAATACACCTCCTCAGGTAATATACCATCCACTATATAATACACCTCCTCAGGTAATATACCATCCACTATATAATACACCTCCTCAGGTAATATACCATCCACTATATAATACACTCCTCAGGTAATATACCATCCACTATATAATACACCTCCTCAGGTAATATACCATCCACTATATAATACACCTCCTCAGGTAATATACCATCTACTATATAATACACCTCCTCAGGTAATATACCATCTACTATATAATACACCTCCTCAGGTAATATACCATCCACTATATAATACACCTCCTCAGGTAATATACCATCCACTATATAATACACCTCCTCAGGTAATATACCATCCACTATATAATACACCTCCTCAGGTAATATACCATCCACTATATAATACACCTCCTCAGGTAATATACCATCCACTATATAATACACCTCCTCAGGTAATATACCATCCACTATATAATACACCTCCTCAGGTAATATACCATCTACTATATAATACACCTCCTCAGGTAATATACCATCCACTATATAATACACCTCCTCAGGTAATATACCATCTACTATATAATACACCTCCTCAGGTAATATACCATCCACTATATAATACACCTCCTCAGGTAATATACCATCCACTATATAATACACCTCCTCAGGTAATATACCATCCACTATATAATACACCTCCTCAGGTAATATACCATCCACTATATAATACACCTCCTCAGGTAATATACCATCCACTATATAATACACCTCCTCAGGTAATATACCATCCACTATATAATACACCTCCTCAGGTAATATACCATCCACTATATAATACACCTCCTCAGGTAATATACCATCCACTATATAATACACCTCCTCAGGTAATATACCATCCACTATATAATACACCTCCTCAGGTAATATACCATCCACTATATAATACACCTCCTCAGGTAATATACCATCCACTATATAATACACCTCTCAGGTAATATACCATCCACTATATAATACACCTCCTCAGGTAATATACCATCCACTATATAATACACCTCCTCAGGTAATATACCATCTACTATATAATACACCTCCTCAGGTAATATACCATCCACTATATAATACACCTCCTCAGGTAATATACCATCCACTATATAATACACCTCCTCAGGTAATATACCATCCACTATATAATACACCTCCTCAGGTAATATACCATCCACTATATAATACACCTCTCAGGTAATATACCATCCACTATATAATACACCTCCTCAGGTAATATACCATCCACTATATAATACACCTCCTCAGGTAATATACCATCCACTATATAATACACCTCCTCAGGTAATATACCATCCACTATATAATACACCTCCTCAGGTAATATACCATCCACTATATAATACACCCTCAGGTAATATACCATCCACTATATAATACACCTCCTCAGGTAATATACCATCCACTATATAATACACCTCCTCAGGTAATATACCATCCACTATATAATACACCTCCTCAGGTAATATACCATCCACTATATAATACACCTCCTCAGGTAATATACCATCCACTATATAATACACCTCCTCAGGTAATATACCATCCACTATATAATACACCTCCTCAGGTAATATACCATCCACTATATAATACACCTCCTCAGGTAATATACCATCCACTATATAATACACCTCCTCAGGTAATATACCATCCACTATATAATACACCTCCTCAGGTAATATACCATCCACTATATAATACACCTCCTCAGGTAATATACCATCCACTATATAATACACCTCCTCAGGTAATATACCATCCACTATATAATACACCTCCTCAGGTAATATACCATCTACTATATAATACACCTCCTCAGGTAATATACCATCCACTATATAATACACCTCCTCAGGTAATATACCATCCACTATATAATACACCTCCTCAGGTAATATACCATCCACTATATAATACACCTCCTCAGGTAATATACCATCCACTATATAATACACCTCCTCAGGTAATATACCATCCACTATATAATACACCTCCTCAGGTAATATACCATCTACTATATAATACACCTCCTCAGGTAATATACCATCCACTATATAATACACCTCCTCAGGTAATATACCATCCACTATATAATACACCTCCTCAGGTAATATACCATCCACTATATAATACACTCTCCTCAGGTAATATACCATCTACTATATAATACACCTCCTCAGGTAATATACCATCCACTATATAATACACCTCCTCAGGTAATATACCATCTACTATATAATACACCTCCTCAGGTAATATACCATCCACTATATAATACACCTCCTCAGGTAATATACCATCCACTATATAATACACCTCCTCAGGTAATATACCATCCACTATATAATACACCTCCTCAGGTAATATACCATCCACTATATAATACACCTCCTCAGGTAATATACCATCCACTATATAATACACCTCCTCAGGTAATATACCATCCACTATATAATACACCTCCTCAGGTAATATACCATCCACTATATAATACACCTCCTCAGGTAATATACCATCCACTATATAATACACCTCCTCAGGTAATATACCATCCACTATATAATACACCTCCTCAGGTAATATACCATCCACTATATAATACACCTCCTCAGGTAATATACCATCCACTATATAATACACCTCCTCAGGTAATATACCATCCACTATATAATACACCTCCTCAGGTAATATACCATCCACTATATAATACACCTCCTCAGGTAATATACCATCCACTATATAATACACCTCCACTCAGGTAATATACCATCCACTATATAATACACCTCCTCAGGTAATATACCATCCACTATATAATACACCTCCTCAGGTAATATACCATCCACTATATAATACACCTCCTCAGGTAATATACCATCCACTATATAATACACCTCCTCAGGTAATATACCATCCACTATATAATACACCTCCTCAGGTAATATACCATCCACTATATAATACACCTCCTCAGGTAATATACCATCCACTATATAATACACCTCCTCAGGTAATATACCATCCACTATATAATACACCTCCTCAGGTAATATACCATCCACTATATAATACACCTCCTCAGGTAATATACCATCCACTATATAATACACCTCCTCAGGTAATATACCATCCACTATATAATACACCTCCTCAGGTAATATACCATCCACTATATAATACACCTCACTCAGGTAATATACCATCCACTATATAATACACCTCCTCAGGTAATATACCATCCACTATATAATACACCTCCTCAGGTAATATACCATCCACTATATAATACACCTCCTCAGGTAATATACCATCCACTATATAATACACCTCCTCAGGTAATATACCATCCACTATATAATACACCTCCTCAGGTAATATACCATCCACTATATAATACACCTCCTCAGGTAATATACCATCCACTATATAATACACCTCCTCAGGTAATATACCATCCACTATATAATACACCTCCTCAGGTAATATACCATCCACTATATAATACACCTCCTCAGGTAATATACCATCCACTATATAATACACCTCCTCAGGTAATATACCATCCACTATATAATACACCTCCTCAGGTAATATACCATCCACTATATAATACACCTCCCTCAGGTAATATACCATCCACTATATAATACACCTCCTCAGGTAATATACCATCCACTATATAATACACCTCCTCAGGTAATATACCATCTACTATATAATACACCTCCTCAGGTAATATACCATCCACTATATAATACACCTCCTCAGGTAATATACCATCCACTATATAATACACCTCCTCAGGTAATATACCATCCACTATATAATACACCTCCTCAGGTAATATACCATCCACTATATAATACACCTCCTCAGGTAATATACCATCCACTATATAATACACCTCCTCAGGTAATATACCATCCACTATATAATACACCTCCTCAGGTAATATACCATCCACTATATAATACACCTCCTCAGGTAATATACCATCTACTATATAATACACCTCCTCAGGTAATATACCATCCACTATATAATACACCTCAGGTAATATACCATCCACTATATAATACACCTCCTCAGGTAATATACCATCCACTATATAATACACCTCCTCAGGTAATATACCATCCACTATATAATACACCTCCTCAGGTAATATACCATCCACTATATAATACACCTCCTCAGGTAATATACCATCCACTATATAATACACCTCCTCAGGTAATATACCATCCACTATATAATACACCTCCTCAGGTAATATACCATCCACTATATAATACACCTCCTCAGGTAATATACCATCCACTATATAATACACCTCCTCAGGTAATATACCATCCACTATATAATACACCTCCTCAGGTAATATACCATCCACTATATAATACACCTCCTCAGGTAATATACCATCCACTATATAATACACCTCCTCAGGTAATATACCATCCACTATATAATACACCTCCTCAGGTAATATACCATCCACTATATAATACACCTCCTCAGGTAATATACCATCCACTATATAATACACCTCCTCAGGTAATATACCATCCACTATATAATACACCTCCTCAGGTAATATACCATCTACTATATAATACACCTCCTCAGGTAATATACCATCCACTATATAATACACCTCCTCAGGTAATATACCATCCACTATATAATACACCTCCTCAGGTAATATACCATCCACTATATAATACACCTCCTCAGGTAATATACCATCCACTATATAATACACCTCCTCAGGTAATATACCATCTACTATATAATACACCTCCTCAGGTAATATACCATCCACTATATAATACACCTCCTCAGGTAATATACCATCCACTATATAATACACCTCCTCAGGTAATATACCATCCACTATATAATACACCTCCTCAGGTAATATACCATCTACTATATAATACACCTCCTCAGGTAATATACCATCCACTATATAATACACCTCCTCAGGTAATATACCATCCACTATATAATACACCTCCTCAGGTAATATACCATCCACTATATAATACACCTCCTCAGGTAATATACCATCCACTATATAATACACCTCCTCAGGTAATATACCATCCACTATATAATACACCTCCTCAGGTAATATACCATCCACTATATAATACACCTCCTCAGGTAATATACCATCCACTATATAATACACCTCCTCAGGTAATATACCATCCACTATATAATACACCTCCTCAGGTAATATACCATCCACTATATAATACACCTCCTCAGGTAATATACCATCCACTATATAATACACCTCCTCAGGTAATATACCATCCACTATATAATACACCTCCTCAGGTAATATACCATCCACTATATAATACACCTCTCAGGTAATATACCATCCACTATATAATACACCTCCTCAGGTAATATACCATCCACTATATAATACACCTCCTCAGGTAATATACCATCCACTATATAATACACCTCCTCAGGTAATATACCATCCACTATATAATACACCTCCTCAGGTAATATACCATCCACTATATAATACACCTCCTCAGGTAATATACCATCCACTATATAATACACCTCCTCAGGTAATATACCATCCACTATATAATACACTCCTCAGGTAATATACCATCCACTATATAATACACCTCCTCAGGTAATATACCATCTACTATATAATACACCTCCTCAGGTAATATACCATCCACTATATAATACACCTCCTCAGGTAATATACCATCCACTATATAATACACCTCCTCAGGTAATATACCATCCACTATATAATACACCTCCTCAGGTAATATACCATCCACTATATAATACACCTCCTCAGGTAATATACCATCCACTATATAATACACCTCCTCAGGTAATATACCATCCACTATATAATACACCTCCTCAGGTAATATACCATCCACTATATAATACACCTCCTCAGGTAATATACCATCTACTATATAATACACCTCCTCAGGTAATATACCATCCACTATATAATACACCTCCTCAGGTAATATACCATCCACTATATAATACACCTCCTCAGGTAATATACCATCCACTATATAATACACCTCCTCAGGTAATATACCATCCACTATATAATACACCTCCTCAGGTAATATACCATCCACTATATAATACACCTCCTCAGGTAATATACCATCCACTATATAATACACCTCCTCAGGTAATATACCATCTACTATATAATACACCTCCTCAGGTAATATACCATCCACTATATAATACACCTCCTCAGGTAATATACCATCCACTATATAATACACCTCCTCAGGTAATATACCATCCACTATATAATACACCTCCTCAGGTAATATACCATCCACTATATAATACACCTCCTCAGGTAATATACCATCTACTATATAATACACCTCCTCAGGTAATATACCATCTACTATATAATACACCTCCTCAGGTAATATACCATCCACTATATAATACACCTCCTCAGGTAATATACCATCCACTATATAATACACCTCCTCAGGTAATATACCATCCACTATATAATACACCTCCTCAGGTAATATACCATCCACTATATAATACACCTCCTCAGGTAATATACCATCCACTATATAATACACCTCCTCAGGTAATATACCATCCACTATATAATACACCTCCTCAGGTAATATACCATCCACTATATAATACACCTCCTCAGGTAATATACCATCTACTATATAATACACCTCCTCAGGTAATATACCATCCACTATATAATACACCTCCTCAGGTAATATACCATCTACTATATAATACACCTCCTCAGGTAATATACCATCCACTATATAATACACCTCCTCAGGTAATATACCATCCACTATATAATACACCTCCCTCAGGTAATATACCATCCACTATATAATACACCTCCTCAGGTAATATACCATCCACTATATAATACACCTCCTCAGGTAATATACCATCCACTATATAATACACCTCCTCAGGTAATATACCATCCACTATATAATACACCTCCTCAGGTAATATACCATCCACTATATAATACACCTCCTCAGGTAATATACCATCCACTATATAATACACCTCCTCAGGTAATATACCATCCACTATATAATACACCTCCTCAGGTAATATACCATCCACTATATAATACACCTCCTCAGGTAATATACCATCCACTATATAATACACCTCCTCAGGTAATATACCATCCACTATATAATACACCTCCTCAGGTAATATACCATCCACTATATAATACACCTCCTCAGGTAATATACCATCCACTATATAATACACCTCCTCAGGTAATATACCATCCACTATATAATACACCTCCTCAGGTAATATACCATCCACTATATAATACACCTCCTCAGGTAATATACCATCCACTATATAATACACCTCCTCAGGTAATATACCATCTACTATATAATACACCTCCTCAGGTAATATACCATCTACTATATAATACACCTCCTCAGGTAATATACCATCCACTATATAATACACCTCCTCAGGTAATATACCATCCACTATATAATACACCTCCTCAGGTAATATACCATCCACTATATAATACACCTCCTCAGGTAATATACCATCCACTATATAATACACCTCCTCAGGTAATATACCATCCACTATATAATACACCTCCTCAGGTAATATACCATCTACTATATAATACACCTCCTCAGGTAATATACCATCCACTATATAATACACCTCCTCAGGTAATATACCATCCACTATATAATACACCTCCTCAGGTAATATACCATCCACTATATAATACACCTCCTCAGGTAATATACCATCCACTATATAATACACCTCCTCAGGTAATATACCATCCACTATATAATACACCTCCTCAGGTAATATACCATCTACTATATAATACACCTCCTCAGGTAATATACCATCCACTATATAATACACCTCCTCAGGTAATATACCATCCACTATATAATACACCTCCTCAGGTAATATACCATCCACTATATAATACACCTCCTCAGGTAATATACCATCCACTATATAATACACCTCCCTCAGGTAATATACCATCCACTATATAATACACCTCCTCAGGTAATATACCATCCACTATATAATACACCTCCTCAGGTAATATACCATCTACTATATAATACACCTCCTCAGGTAATATACCATCCACTATATAATACACCTCCTCAGGTAATATACCATCCACTATATAATACACCTCCTCAGGTAATATACCATCCACTATATAATACACCTCCTCAGGTAATATACCATCCACTATATAATACACCTCCTCAGGTAATATACCATCCACTATATAATACACCTCCTCAGGTAATATACCATCCACTATATAATACACCTCCTCAGGTAATATACCATCTACTATATAATACACCTCCTCAGGTAATATACCATCCACTATATAATACACCTCCTCAGGTAATATACCATCCACTATATAATACACCTCCTCAGGTAATATACCATCTACAATATAATACACCTCCTCAGGTAATATACCATCCACTATATAATACACCTCCTCAGGTAATATACCATCCACTATATAATACACCTCCTCAGGTAATATACCATCCACTATATAATACACCTCCTCAGGTAATATACCATCCACTATATAATACACCTCCTCAGGTAATATACCATCCACTATATAATACACCTCCTCAGGTAATATACCATCTACTATATAATACACCTCCTCAGGTAATATACCATCCACTATATAATACACCTCCTCAGGTAATATACCATCTACTATATAATACACCTCCACTCAGGTAATATACCATCCACTATATAATACACCTCCTCTCAGGTAATATACCATCCACTATATAATACACCTCCCTCAGGTAATATACCATCCACTATATAATACACCTCCTCAGGTAATATACCATCCACTATATAATACACCTCCTCAGGTAATATACCATCCACTATATAATACACCTCCTCAGGTAATATACCATCCACTATATAATACACCTCCTCAGGTAATATACCATCCACTATATAATACACCTCCTCAGGTAATATACCATCCACTATATAATACACCTCCTCAGGTAATATACCATCCACTATATAATACACCTCCTCAGGTAATATACCATCCACTATATAATACACCTCCTCAGGTAATATACCATCCACTATATAATACACCTCCTCAGGTAATATACCATCCACTATATAATACACCTCCTCAGGTAATATACCATCCACTATATAATACACCTCCTCAGGTAATATACCATCTACTATATAATACACCTCCACTCAGGTAATATACCATCCACTATATAATACACCTCCTCAGGTAATATACCATCCACTATATAATACACCTCCTCAGGTAATATACCATCCACTATATAATACACCTCCTCAGGTAATATACCATCTACTATATAATACACCTCCTCAGGTAATATACCATCCACTATATAATACACCTCCTCAGGTAATATACCATCCACTATATAATACACCTCCTCAGGTAATATACCATCCACTATATAATACACCTCCTCAGGTAATATACCATCCACTATATAATACACCTCCTCAGGTAATATACCATCCACTATATAATACACCTCCTCAGGTAATATACCATCCACTATATAATACACCTCCTCAGGTAATATACCATCCACTATATAATACACCTCCTCAGGTAATATACCATCCACTATATAATACACCTCCTCAGGTAATATACCATCCACTATATAATACACCTCCTCAGGTAATATACCATCTACTATATAATACACCTCCTCAGGTAATATACCATCCACTATATAATACACCTCCTCAGGTAATATACCATCCACTATATAATACACCTCCTCAGGTAATATACCATCCACTATATAATACACCTCCTCAGGTAATATACCATCCACTATATAATACACCTCCTCAGGTAATATACCATCTACTATATAATACACCTCCTCAGGTAATATACCATCCACTATATAATACACCTCCTCAGGTAATATACCATCCACTATATAATACACCTCCTCAGGTAATATACCATCCACTATATAATACACCTCCTCAGGTAATATACCATCCACTATATAATACACCTCCTCAGGTAATATACCATCTACTATATAATACACCTCCACTCAGGTAATATACCATCCACTATATAATACACCTCCTCAGGTAATATACCATCCACTATATAATACACCTCCTCAGGTAATATACCATCCACTATATAATACACCTCCTCAGGTAATATACCATCCACTATATAATACACCTCCTCAGGTAATATACCATCCACTATATAATACACCTCCTCAGGTAATATACCATCTACTATATAATACACCTCCTCAGGTAATATACCATCCACTATATAATACACCTCCTCAGGTAATATACCATCCACTATATAATACACCTCCTCAGGTAATATACCATCCACTATATAATACACCTCCTCAGGTAATATACCATCCACTATATAATACACCTCCTCAGGTAATATACCATCCACTATATAATACACCTCCTCAGGTAATATACCATCCACTATATAATACACCTCCTCAGGTAATGTACCATCTACTATATAATACACCTCAGGTAATATACCATCCACTATATAATACACCTTCTCAGGTAATATACCATCCACTATATAATACACCTCCTCAGGTAATATACCATCCACTATATAATACACCTCCTCAGGTAATATACCATCCACTATATAATACACCTCCTCAGGTAATATACCATCCACTATATAATACACCTCCTCAGGTAATATACCATCCACTATATAATACACCTCCTCAGGTAATATACCATCCACTATATAATACACCTCCTCAGGTAATATACCATCCACTATATAATACACCTCCTCAGGTAATATACCATCCACTATATAATACACCTCCTCAGGTAATATACCATCCACTATATAATACACCTCCTCAGGTAATATACCATCCACTATATAATACACCTCCTCAGGTAATATACCATCCACTATATAATACACCTCCTCAGGTAATATACCATCCACTATATAATACACCTCCTCAGGTAATATACCATCCACTATATAATACACCTCCTCAGGTAATATACCATCCACTATATAATACACCTCCTCAGGTAATATACCATCTACTATATAATACACCTCCTCAGGTAATATACCATCCACTATATAATACACCTCCTCAGGTAATATACCATCCACTATATAATACACCTCCTCAGGTAATATACCATCCACTATATAATACACCTCCTCAGGTAATATACCATCCACTATATAATACACCTCCTCAGGTAATATACCATCTACAATATAATACACCTCCTCAGGTAATATACCATCCACTATATAATACACCTCCTCAGGTAATATACCATCCACTATATAATACACCTCCTCAGGTAATATACCATCTACTATATAATACACCTCCTCAGGTAATATACCATCCACTATATAATCAATCAATTTTATTTTATATAGCCCTTCTTACATCAGCTAATATCTCGAAGTGCTGTACAGAAACCCAGCCTAAAACCCCAAACAGCTAGTAATGCAGGTGTAGAAGCACGGTGGCTAGGAAAAACTCCCTAGAAAGGCGAAAACCTAGGAAGAAACCTAGAGAGGAACCAGGCTATGAGGGGTGGCCAGTCCTCTTCTGGCTGTGCCGGGTGGAGATTATAACAGAACCATGCCAAGATGTTCAAAAATGTTCATAAGTGACAAGCATGGTCAAATAATAATCAGGAATAAATCTCAGTTGGCTTTTCATAGCCGATCATTAAGAGTTGAAAACAGCAGGTCTGGGACAGGTAGGGGTTCCATAACCGCAGGCAGAACAGTTGAAACTGGAATAGCAGCAAGGCCAGGCGGACTGGGGACAGCAAGGAGTCACCACGGCCGGTAGTCCCGACGTATGGTCCTAGGGCTCAGGTCTCTCAGTTGGCTTTTCTAGCCGATCATTAAGAGTTGAAAACAGCAGGTCTGGGACAGGTAGGGGTTTCGTAACCGCAGGCAGAACAGTTGAAACTGGAATAGCAGCAAGGCCAGGCGGACTGGGGACAGCAAGGTGTCATCATGCCCGGTAGTCCTGACGTATGGTCCTAGGGCTCAGGTTCTCAGAGAGAAAGAGAGAACGAGAGAATTAGAGAGAGCATACTTAAATTCACACAGGACACTGGATAAGACAGGAGAAGTACTCCAGGTATAACCAACTAACCCCAGCCCCCCCGACACATAAACTACTGCAGCATAAATACTGGAGGCTGAGACAGGAGCGGTCCGGAGACACTGTGGCCCCATCCGAAGAAACCCCGGACAGGGCCAAACAGGAAGGATATAACCCCACCCACTCTGCCAAAGCACAGCCCCCGCACCACTAGAGGGATATCCTCAACCACCAACTTACAATCCTGAGACAAGGCCGAGTATAGCCCACAGAGGTCTCCACCACAGACACAAACCAAGGGGGGCGCCAACCCAGACAGGAAGATCACGTCAGTAACTCAACCCACTCAAGTGACGCACCCCTCCCAGGGACGGCATGAAAGAGCACCAGCAAGCCAGTGACTCAGCCCCTGCAACAGGGTTAGAGGCAGAGAACCCCAGTGGAGAGGGGAACCGGCCTGGCAGAGACAGCAAGGGCTGTTCGTTGCTCCAGAGCCTTTCCGTTCACCTTCACACTCCTGGGCCAGACTACACTCAATCATATGACCTACTGAAGAGATAAGTCTTCAGTAAAGACTTAAAGGTTGAGACCGAGTCTGCGTCTCTCACATGGGTAGGCAGACTGTTCCATAAAAATGGAGATCTATAGGAGAAAGCCCTGCCTCCCGCTGTTTGCTTAGAAATTCTAGGGACAATTAGGAGGCCTGCGTCTTGTGACCGTAGCGTACGTATTGGTATGTACGGCAGGACCAACTCGGAAAGATAGGTAGGAGCAAGCCCATGTAACGCTTTATAGGTTAACAGTAAAACCTTGAAATCAGCCCTTGCCTTAACAGGAAGCCAGTGTAGGGAAGCTAGCACTGGAGTAATATGATCAAATTTCTTGGTTCTAGTCAGGATTCTAGCAGCCGTATTTAGCACTAACTGAAGTTTATTTAGTGCTTTATCCGGTAGCCGGAAAATAGAGCATTGCAGTAGTCTAACCTAGAAGTAACAAATGCATGGATTAATTTTTCTGCATCATTTTTGGACAGAAAATTTCTGATTTTTGCAATGTTACGTAGATGGAAAAAAGCTGTCCTTGAAACAGTCTTGATATGTTCGTCAAAAGAGAGATCAGGGTCAAGAGTAACGCCGAGGTCCTTCACAGTTTTATTTGAGACGACTTTACAACCATCAAGATGAATTGTCAGATTTAACAAAAGATCTCTTTGTTTCTTGGGACCTAGAACAAGCATCTCTGTTTTGTCCGAGTTTAAAAGTAAAAAGTTTTCAGCCATCCACTTCCTTATGTCTGAAACACAGGCTTCTAGCGAGGGCAATTTTGGGGCTTCACCATGTTTCATTGAAATGTACAGCTGTGTGTCATCCGCATAGCAGTGAAAGTTAACATTATGTTTTCGAATAACATCCCCAAGAGGTAAAATATATAGTGAAAACAATAGTGGTCCTAAAACGGAACCTTGAGGAACACCGAAATGTACAGTTGATTTGTCGGAGGACAGACCATTCACAGAGACAAACTGATATCTTTCCGACAGGTAAGATCTAAACCAGGCCAGAACTTGTCCGTGTAGACCAATTTGGGTTTCCAGTCTCTCCAAAAGAATGTGGTGATCGATGGTGTCAAAGGCAGCACTAAGGTCTAGTAGCACGAGGACAGATGCAGAGCCTCGGTCTGACGCCATTAAAAGGTCATTTACCACCTTCACAAGTGCAGTCTCAGTGCTATGATGGGGTCTAAAACCAGACTGAAGCATTTCGTATACATTGTTTGTCTTCAGAAAGGCAGTGAGTTGCTGCGCAACAGCTTTTTCTAAAATTTTTGAGAGGAATGGAAGATTCGATATAGGCCGATAGTTTTTTATATTTTCCGGGTCAAGGTTTGGCTTTTTCAAGAGAGGCTTTATCACTGCCACTTTTAGTGAGTTTGGTACACATCCGGTGGATAGAGAGCTGTTTATTATGTTCACCATAGGAGGGCCAAGCACAGGAAGCAGCTCCTTCAGCAGTTTAGTAGGAATAGGATCCAGTATGCAGCTTGAAGGTTTAGAGGCCATGATTATTTTCATCATTGTGTCAAGAGATATAGTACTAAAACACTTAAGTGTCTCTCCCGATCCCAGGCCCTCGCAGAGCTGTGCAGATCCAGGACAGCTAAGCCCCTGGAGGAATACGCAGATTCAAAGAGGAGTCCGTAATTTGCTTTCTAATGGTCATGATCTTTTCCTCAAAGAAGTTCATGAATTTATTACTGCTGAAGTGAAAGCCATCCTCTCTTGGGGAATGCTGCTTTTTAGTTAGCTTTGCAACAGTATCAAAAAGAAATTTTGGATTATTCTTATTTTCCTCGATTAAGTTGGAAAAGTAGGATGATCGAGCAGCAGTGAGGGCTCTTCGGTACTGCACGGTACTGTCTTTCCAAGCTAGTCGGAAGACTTCCAGTTTGGTGTGGCGCCATTTCCGTTCCAATTTCCTGGAAGCTTGCTTCAAAGCTCGGGTATTTTCTGTATACCAGGGAGCTAGTTTCTTATGACAAATGTTTTTCGTTTTTAGGGGTGCAACTGCATCTAGGGTATTGCGCAAGGTTAAATTGAGTTCCTCAGTTAAGTGGTTAACTGATTTTTGTCCTCTGACGTCCTTGGGTAGGCAGAAGGAGTCTGGAAGGGCATCAAGGAATTTTTGTGTTGTCTGAGAATTTATAGCACGACTTTTGATGCTCCTTGGTTGGGGTCTGAGCAGATTATTTGTTACGATTGCAAACGTAATAAAATGGTGGTCCGATAGTCCAGGATTTTGTGGAAAAACATTAAGATCTACAACATTTATTCCATGGGACAAAACTAGGTCCAGAGTATGACTGTGGCAGTGAGTAGGTCCAGAGACATGTTGGACAAAACCCACTGAGTCGATGATGGCTCCGAAAGACTTTTGGAGTGGGTCTGTGGACTTCTCCATGTGAATATTAAATTCACCAAAAATTAGAATATGATCTGCTATGACTACAAGGTCTGATAGGAATTCAGGAAACTCAGAGAGGAACGCTGTATATGGCCCAGGAGGCCTGTAAACAGTAGCTATAAAAAGTGATTGAGTAGGCTGCATAGATTTCATGACTAGAAGCTCAAAAGATGAAAACGCCATTTTTTTTTTGTAAATTGAAATTTGCTATCGTAAATGTTAGCAACACCTCCGCCCTTGCGGGATGCACGGGGAATATGGTCACTAGTGTAACCAGGAGGTGAGGCCTCATTTAACACAGCAAATTCATCAGGCTTAAGCCATGTTTCAGTCAGGCCAATCACATCAAGATTATGATCAGTGATTAGTTCATTGACTATGACTGCCTTTGAAGTGAGGGATCTAACATTAAGTAACCCTATTTTGAGATGTGAGGTATCACGATCTCTTTCAATAATGGCAGGAATGGAGGAGGTCTTTATCCTAATAAGATTGCTAGGGTGAATACCGCCATGTTTAGTTTTGCCCAACCTAGGTCGAGGCACAGACACAGTCTCAATGGGTATGGCTGAGCTGACTACACTGACTATGCTATTGGCAGACTCCACTAAGCTGGCAGGTTGGCTAACAGCCTGCTGCCTGGCCTGCACCCTATTTCACTGTGGGGCTAGAGGAGTTAGAGCCCTATCTATGTTGGTAGATAAGAGGAGAGCACCCCTCCAGCTAGGATGGAGTCCGTCACTCCTCAGCAGGTCAGGCTTGGTCCTGTTTGTGGGTGAGTCCCAGAAAGAGGGCCAATTATCCACAAATGTTATCTTTTGGGAGGGGCAGAAAACAGTTTTCAACCAGCGATTGAGTGCTGAGACTCTGCTGTAGAGCTCGTCACTTCCCCTAACTGGGAGGGGGCCAGAGACAATTACTCGATATAATACACCTCCACTCAGGTAATATACCATCCACTATATAATACACCTCCTCAGGTAATATACCATCACTGTATAATACACCTCCTCAGGTAATATACCATCCACTATATAATACACCTCCTCAGGTAATATACCATCCACTATATAATACACCTCCTCAGGTAATATACCATCCACTATATAATACACCTCCTCAGGTAATATACCATCTACTATATAATACACCTCCTCAGGTAATATACCATCCACTATATAATACACCTCCTCAGGTAATATACCATCTACTATATAATACACCTCCTCAGGTAATATACCATCCACTATATAATACACCTCCTCAGGTAATATACCATCCACTATATAATACACCTCCTCAGGTAATATACCATCCACTATATAATACACCTCCTCCAGATAATATACCATCCACTATATAATACACCTCCTCAGGTAATATACCATCCACTATATAATACACCTCCTCAGGTAATATACCATCCACTATATAATACACCTCCTCAGGTAATATACCATCCACTATATAATACACCTCCTCAGGTAATATACCATCTACTATATAATACACCTCAGGTAATATACCATCCACTATATAATACACCTCCTCAGGTAATATACCATCCACTATATAATACACCTCCTCAGGTAATATACCATCCACTATATAATACACCTCCTCAGGTAATATACCATCCACTATATAATACACCTCCTCAGGTAATATACCATCTACTATATAATACACCTCCTCAGGTAATATACCATCCACTATATAATACACCTCCTCAGGTAATATACCATCCACTATATAATACACCTCCTCAGGTAATATACCATCTACAATATAATACACCTCCTCAGGTAATATACCATCTACTATATAATACACCTCCTCAGGTAATATACCATCCACTATATAATACACCTCCTCAGGTAATATACCATCCACTATATAATACACCTCCTCAGGTAATATACCATCCACTATATAATACACCTCCTCAGGTAATATACCATCTACTATATAATACACCTCCACTCAGGTAATATACCATCCACTATATAATACACCTCCTCAGGTAATATACCATCCACTATATAATACACCTCCACTCAGGTAATATACCATCCACTATATAATACACCTCCTCAGGTAATATACCATCCACTATATAATACACCTCCTCAGGTAATATACCATCCACTATATAATACACCTCCTCAGGTAATATACCATCCACTATATAATACACCTCCTCAGGTAATATACCATCTACTATATAATACACCTCCTCAGGTAATATACCATCCACTATATAATACACCTCCTCAGGTAATATACCATCCACTATATAATACACCTCCTCAGGTAATATACCATCCACTATATAATACACCTCCTCAGGTAATATACCATCCACTATATAATACACCTCCTCAGGTAATATACCATCCACTATATAATACACCTCCTCAGGTAATATACCATCTACTATATAATACACCTCCTCAGGTAATATACCATCCACTATATAATACACCTCCTCAGGTAATATACCATCCACTATATAATACACCTCCTCAGGTAATATACCATCCACTATATAATACACCTCCTCAGGTAATATACCATCTACTATATAATACACCTCCTCAGGTAATATACCATCCACTATATAATACACCTCCTCAGGTAATATACCATCCACTATATAATACACCTCCTCAGGTAATATACCATCCACTATATAATACACCTCCTCAGGTAATATACCATCCACTATATAATACACCTCCTCAGGTAATATAACATCTACTATATAATACACCTCCTCAGGTAATATACCATCCACTATATAATACACCTCCTCAGGTAATATACCATCCACTATATAATACACCTCCTCAGGTAATATACCATCCACTATATAATACACCTCCTCAGGTAATATACCATCTACTATATAATACACCTCCTCAGGTAATATACCATCCACTATATAATACACCTCCTCAGGTAATATACCATCTACTATATAATACACCTCCACTCAGGTAATATACCATCCACTATATAATACACCTCCACTCAGGTAATATACCATCCACTATATAATACACCTCCTCAGGTAATATACCATCCACTATATAATACACCTCCTCAGGTAATATACCATCCACTATATAATACACCTCCTCAGGTAATATACCATCCACTATATAATACACCTCCTCAGGTAATATACCATCCACTATATAATACACCTCCTCAGGTAATATACCATCCACTATATAATACACCTCCTCAGGTAATATACCATCTACTATATAATACACCTCCTCAGGTAATATACCATCCACTATATAATACACCTCCTCAGGTAATATACCATCCACTATATAATACACCTCCTCAGGTAATATACCATCCACTATATAATACACCTCCTCAGGTAATATACCATCCACTATATAATACACCTCCTCAGGTAATATACCATCCACTATATAATACACCTCCACTCAGGTAATATACCATCCACTATATAATACACCTCCACTCAGGTAATATACCATCCACTATATAATACACCTCCTCAGGTAATATACCATCTACTATATAATACACCTCCTCAGGTAATATACCATCCACTATATAATACACCTCCTCAGGTAATATACCATCCACTATATAATACACCTCCTCAGGTAATATACCATCCACTATATAATACACCTCCTCAGGTAATATATCATCCACTATATAATACACCTCCTCAGGTAATATACCATCTACTATATAATACACCTCCACTCAGGTAATATACCATCCACTATATAATACACCTCCTCAGGTAATATACCATCCACTATATAATACACCTCCTCAGGTAATATACCATCTACTATATAATACACCTCCTCAGGTAATATACCATCTACTATATAATACACCTCCTCAGGTAATATACCATCTACTATATAATACACCTCCTCAGGTAATATACCATCTACTATATAATACACCTCCTCAGGTAATATACCATCCACTATATAATACACCTCCTCAGGTAATATACCATCCACTATATAATACACCTCCTCAGGTAATATACCATCCACTATATAATACACCTCCTCAGGTAATATACCATCCACTATATAATACACCTCCTCAGGTAATATACCATCCACTATATAATACACCTCCTCAGGTAATATACCATCCACTATATAATACACCTCCTCAGGTAATATACCATCCACTATATAATACACCTCCTCAGGTAATATACCATCCACTATATAATACACCTCCTCAGGTAATATACCATCCACTATATAATACACCTCCTCAGGTAATATACCATCCACTATATAATACACCTCCTCAGGTAATATACCATCCACTATATAATACACCTCCTCAGGTAATATACCATCCACTATATAATACACCTCCTCAGGTAATATACCATCCACTATATAATACACCTCCTCAGGTAATATACCATCCACTATATAATACACCTCCTCAGGTAATATACCATCCACTATATAATACACCTCCTCAGGTAATATACCATCCACTATATAATACACCTCCTCAGGTAATATACCATCTACTATATAATACACCTCCTCAGGTAATATACCATCCACTATATAATACACCTCCTCAGGTAATATACCATCCACTATATAATACACCTCCTCAGGTAATATACCATCCACTATATAATACACCTCCTCAGGTAATATACCATCCACTATATAATACACCTCCTCAGGTAATATACCATCCACTATATAATACACCTCCTCAGGTAATATACCATCTACTATATAATACACCTCCTCAGGTAATATACCATCCACTATATAATACACCTCCTCAGGTAATATACCATCTACTATATAATACACCTCCTCAGGTAATATACCATCCACTATATAATACACCTCCTCAGGTAATATACCATCTACTATATAATACACCTCCTCAGGTAATATACCATCCACTATATAATACACCTCCTCAGGTAATATACCATCCACTATATAATACACCTCCTCAGGTAATATACCATCCACTATATAATACACCTCCTCAGGTAATATACCATCCACTATATAATACACCTCCTCAGGTAATATACCATCCACTATATAATACACCTCCTCAGGTAATGACCAGTAGAGGGACTAATATTGCTGTTGATTCAGTGTAATAGATATTTGTGGGTGTATTAGAGAAGACTCAAATGCTTTGGAGGAGCTGTTTAGATGCAGTGTTGTAAGGGTTGATATCTAACCGCTCGGTCCGAGGATCTCGGTTCAGTCTGCGCTGTGAACCACTAAGCCTATAGGCTATGCCTACGCTGTGAACCACTAAGCCTATAGGCTATGCCTGCGCTGTGAACCACTAAGCCTATAGGCTATGCCTGCTGTTCAGTCTGCACTGTGAACCACTAAGCCTATAGGCTATGCCTGCACTGTGAACCACTAAGCCTATAGGCTATGCCTGCGCTGTGAACCACTAAGCCTATAGGCTATGCCTACGCTGTGAACCACTAAGCCTATAGGCTATGCCTGCGCTGTGAACCACTAAGCCTATAGGCTATGCCTACGCTGTGAACCACTAAGCCTATAGGCTATGCCTACGCTGTGAACCACTAAGCCTATAGGCTATGCCTACGCTGTGAACCACTAAGCCTATAGGCTATGCCTACGCTGTGAACCACTAAGCCTATAGGCTATGCCTGCACTGTGAACCACTAAGCCTATAGGCTATGCCTGCGCTGTGAACCACTAAGCCTATAGGCTATGCCTGCACTGTGAACCACTAAGCCTATAGGCTATGCCTACGCTGTGAACCACTAAGCCTATAGGCTATGCCTGCGCTGTGAACCACTAAGCCTATAGGCTATGCCTGCACTGTTCAGTCTGCACTGTGAACCACTAAGCCTATAGGCTATGCCTGCGCTGTGAACCACTAAGCCTATAGGCTATGCCTGCACTGTTCAGTCTGCACTGTGAACCACTAAGCCTATAGGCTATGCCTGCGCTGTGAACCACTAAGCCTATAGGCTATGCCTGCACTGTGAACCACTAAGCCTATAGGCTATGCCTGCACTGTGAACCACTAAGCCTATAGGCTATGCCTACGCTGTGAACCACTAAGCCTATAGGCTATGCCTGCACTGTTCAGTCTGCACTGTGAACCACTAAGCCTATAGGCTATGCCTGCACTGTGAACCACTAAGCCTATAGGCTATGCCTGCGCTGTGAACCACTAAGCCTATAGGCTATGCCTGCGCTGTGAACCACTAAGCCTATAGGCTATGCCTGCACTGTGAACCACTAAGCCTATAGGCTATGCCTACGCTGTGAACCACTAAGCCTATAGGCTATGCCTGCACTGTTCAGTCTGCACTGTGAACCACTAAGCCTATAGGCTATGCCTGCTGTTCAGTCTGCACTGTGAACCACTAAGCCTATAGGCTATGCCTGCACTGTGAACCACTAAGCCTATAGGCTATGCCTGCACTGTGAACCACTAAGCCTATAGGCTATGCCTGCACTGTGAACCACTAAGCCTATAGGCTATGCCTGCACTGTGAACCACTAAGCCTATAGGCTATGCCTGCACTGTGAACCACTAAGCCTATAGGCTATGCCTACGCTGTTCAGTCTGCACTGTGAACCACTAAGCCTATAGGCTATGCCTGCACTGTGAACCACTAAGCCTATAGGCTATGCCTGCACTGTGAACCACTAAGCCTATAGGCTATGCCTACGCTGTTCAGTCTGCACTGTGAACCACTAAGCCTATAGGCTATGCCTGCGCTGTGAACCACTAAGCCTATAGGCTATGCCTACGCTGTGAACCACTAAGCCTATAGGCTATGCCTACGCTGTGAACCACTAAGCCTATAGGCTATGCCTACGCTGTTCAGTCTGCACTGTGAACCACTAAGCCTATAGGCTATGCCTGCGCTGTGAACCACTAAGCCTATAGGCTATGCCTACGCTGTGAACCACTAAGCCTATAGGCTATGCCTACGCTGTGAACCACTAAGCCTATAGGCTATGCCTACGCTGTGAACCACTAAGCCTATAGGCTATGCCTACGCTGTGAACCACTAAGCCTATAGGCTATGCCTGCGCTGTGAACCACTAAGCCTATAGGCTATGCCTACGCTGTGAACCACTAAGCCTATAGGCTATGCCTACGCTGTGAACCACTAAGCCTATAGGCTATGCCTGCACTGTTCAGTCTGCACTGTGAACCACTATGCCTATAGGCTATGCCTACGCTGTGAACCACTAAGCCTATAGGCTATGCCTGCACTGTTCAGTCTGCACTGTGAACCACTAAGCCTATAGGCTATGCCTGCACTGTGAACCACTATGCCTATAGGCTATGCCTGCGCTGTGAACCACTAAGCCTATAGGCTATGCCTGCGCTGTGAACCACTAAGCCTATAGGCTATGCCTGCACTGTTCAGTCTGCACTGTGAACCACTAAGCCTATAGGCTATGCCTGCACTGTTCAGTCTGCACTGTGAACCACTAAGCCTATAGGCTATGCCTACGCTGTGAACCACTAAGCCTATAGGCTATGCCTGCGCTGTGAACCACTAAGCCTATAGGCTATGCCTGCGCTGTGAACCACTAAGCCTATAGGCTATGTCTGCACTGTGAACCACTAAGCCTATAGGCTATGCCTGCACTGTGAACCACTAAGCCTATAGGCTATGCCTGCGCTGTGAACCACTAAGCCTATAGGCTATGCCTACGCTGTGAACCACTAAGCCTATAGGCTATGCCTACGCTGTGAACCACTAAGCCTATAGGCTATGCCTACGCTGTGAACCACTAAGCCTATAGGCTATGCCTGCACTGTGAACCACTAAGCCTATAGGCTATGCCTGCACTGTGAACCACTAAGCCTATAGGCTATGCCTGCGCTGTTCAGTCTGCACTGTGAACCACTAAGCCTATAGGCTATGCCTGCACTGTGAACCACTAAGCCTATAGGCTATGCCTGCTGTTCAGTCTACGCTGTGAACCACTAAGCCTATAGGCTATGCCTGCACTGTGAACCACTAAGCCTATAGGCTATGCCTGCACTGTGAACCACTAAGCCTATAGGCTATGCCTACGCTGTGAACCACTAAGCCTATAGGCTATGCCTGCACTGTGAACCACTAAGCCTATAGGCTATGCCTACGCTGTGAACCACTATGCCTATAGGCTATGCCTGCGCTGTGAACCACTAAGCCTATAGGCTATGCCTACGCTGTGAACCACTAAGCCTATAGGCTATGCCTACGCTGTGAACCACTAAGCCTATAGGCTATGCCTACGCTGTGAACCACTAAGCCTATAGGCTATGCCTACGCTGTGAACCACTAAGCCTATAGGCTATGCCTACGCTGTTGAATGCCTGTTGAATAAATCTGAGCTGAAAAACATTTCAGGCTATTCTGTTAAAACCACTAGAGCCTAAATGCATGTTGTAATCAACATTCAAATCTTAGTTGGTGCATTTGAAACTGTCCTGTTGTGAGGTACAGCTGGGAGCTAGTTCGGTCCCATGGAGAGTGGTGGGTCGATAAACCTGGAGGATTCTCTATCATCGTTTAAATCTCAGAGAGAATATGTCACCACGGTTCAACTAGAATACCTTCTCCAGCTGCCAACACCTCAGACATGTTGACATATTTACACCATCACCCTAGTATTCCTACCACCGTAACGAGACGTAATGAAAAAAAGAAAATAAACGTAGTCTCCCCTCTGCATTCAAGCAGCCCTTCACAGCTGATTCTGACTGGGCCAAAGAAATGACAGGAGTGATTATAGCCACGCATATGGGCCAATTCTCGGTGGTTGAGAAGAATACGAGGTTTCACCACCTCCATGAAAGTGCTCGAAAGTACCCGTTTCAGCAAACAGGAAGCACCCACTCTATATAAGCAAGTTAAAGCCGACGTTGTCAATGAATTGGCCAATGCACCCTGCTTTGCTCTTACTACGGATGGATGGACCTGCAGGGCTACAGAGGGCTACTGAACAGTGACAGCCCTTCACATTACCCCAGAGTGGGGAATCAGAAGTACCATGCTACACACACTGCCTTTATGGTTCAGTTAAATGACAGTCACAGCTACACCACACTTCCTTTATGGTTCTTTTATTTTTTTTATTTCACCTTTATTTAACCAGGTAAGCCAGTTGAGAACAGGTTCTCATTTACAACTGCGACCTGGCCAAGACAAAGCAAAGTAGTGCAACAAAAACAACACAGAGTTACATATGGGGTAAAAAAAAAACATAAAGTCAGAAATACAACAGAAAATATATATACAGTGTGTGCAAATGTAGCAAGTTATGGAGGTAAGGCAATAAATAGGCTATAGTGCAGAATAATTACAATAGTATTAACACTGGAATGCTAGATGTGCAAGAGATTATGTGCAAATAGAGATACTGGGGTGCAAAATAGCAAAATATATAACAATATAGGGATGAGGTAGTTGGGTGGGCTAATTTCAGATGGGCTGTGTACAGGTGCAGTGATCGGTAAGGTGCTCTGACAACTGATGCTTAAAGTTATTGAGGGAGATAAGAGTCTCCAGCTTCAGAGATTTTTGCAATTCGTTCCAGTCATTGGCAGCAGAGAACTGGAAGGAATGGCGGCCAAAGGAGGTGTTGGCTTTGGGAATGACCAGTGAGATATACCTGCTGGAGCGCAGACTGCGGGTGGGTGCTGCTATGGTGACCAATGAGCTAAGATAAGGCGGGGATTTGCCTAGCAGTGATTTATAGATGGCCTGGAGCCAGTGGGTTTGACGACGAACATGTAGTGAGGACCAGCCAACAAGAGCGTACAGGTCACAGTGGTGGGTAGTGTATGGGGCTTTGGAGACAAAACGGATGGCACTGTGATAGACTACATCCAATTTGCTGAGTAGAGTGTTGGAGGCTATTTTGTAAATGACATCGCCGAAGTCAAGGATCGGTAGGATAGTCAGTTTTACGAGGGCATGTTTGGCAGCATGAGTGAAGGAGGCTTTGTTGCGAAATAGGAAGCCGATTCTAGATTTAACTTTGGATTGGAGATTCTTTATGTGAGTCTGGAAGTTGAGTTTACAGTCTAACCAGACACCTAGATATTTGTAGTTGTCCACATACTCTAGGTCAGACCCGTCGAGAGTGGTGATTCTAGTCGGGTGGGCGGGTGCTAGCAGCGTTCGATTGAAAAGCATGCATTTAGTTTTACTAGTGTTTAAGAGCAGTTGAAGGCTACTGAAGGATTGTTGTATGGCATTGAAGCTCGTTTGGAGGTTTGTTAACACAGTGTCCAATGAAGGGCCAGATGTATACAAAATGGTGTCGTCTGCGTAGAGGTGGATCTGAGAGTCACCAGCAGCAAGAGCGACATCATTGATATACACGGAGAAAAGTGTCGGCCCAAGAATTGAACCCTGTGGCACCCCCATAGAGACTGCCATAGGTCCAGACAACAGGCCCTCCGATTTGACACACTGAACTCTATCTGAGAAGTAGTTGGTGAACCAGGCGAGGCAGTCATTTGAGAAACCAAGGCTATTTAGTCTGCCAATAAGAATGCGGTGGTTGACAGAGTCGAAAGCCTTGGCCAGGTCGATGAAGACGGCTGCACAGTACTGTCTATTATCAATCGCGGTTATAATATCGTTTAGGACCTTGAGCGTGGCTGAAGTGCACCCGTGACCAGCTCGGAAACCGGATTGCATAGCGGAGAAGGTACGGTGGTATTCGAAATGGTCGATGATCTGTTTGTTAACTTGGCTTTCGAATACTTTCGAAAGGCAGGGCAGGATGGATATAGGTCTGTAGCAGTTTGGATCTAGAGTGTCACCCCCTTTGAAGAGGGGGATGACCGCGGCAGCTTTCAATCTCTGGGGATCTCAGACGTTATGAAAGAGAGGTTGAACAGACTAGTAATAGGGGTTGCGACAATTTCGCGGCTAGTTTTAGGAAGAAAGGGTCCAGATTGTCTAGCCCAGCTGATTTGTAGGGGTCCAGATTTTGCAGCGCTTTCAAAACATCAGCTGTCTGAATTTGTGTGAAGGAGAAGCGGGGGGGCATGGGCAAGTTGCAGCAGAGGGTGCAGAGTTGGTGGCCGGGTTAGTGGTAGCCAGATGGAAAGCATGGCCAGCTGTAGCAAAATGCTTGTTGAAATTCTCGATTATTGTAGATTTATCGGTGGTGATAGTGTTTCCTAGCCTCAGTGCAGTGGGCAGCTGGGAGGAAGTGCTCTTATTTTCCATGGACTTTACAGTGTCCCAAAACTTTTTGGAGTTAGTGCTACAGGATGCAAATTTCTGTTTGAAAAAGTTAGCCTTTGCTTTCCTGACTGCTTGTGTATATTGGTTCCTAACTTCCCTGAAAAGTTGCATATCGCGGGGGCTATTTGATGCTAATGCTGTACGCCACAGGATGTTTTTGTGCTGGTCAAGGGCAGTCAAGTCTGAGGAGAACCAGGGGCTATATCGGTTCTTAGTTCTGTATTTTTTGAATGGGGCATGTTTATTTAAGATTGAGAGGAAATTACTTTTAATGAACAACCAGGCATCCTCTACTGACGGAATGAGATCTATATCCATCCAGGATACCTGGGCCAGGTCAATTAGGAAGGCCTCCTCGCTAAAGTGTTTTAGGGAGCGTTTGACAGTGATGAGGGGTGGTCGTTCAGTTGAATGACAGTCACAGCTACACACACACTTCCTTTATGGTTCAGTTAAATGACAGTCACAGCTACACACACACTTCCTTTATGGTTCAGTTGAATGACAGTCATAGCTACACACACACTTCCTTTATGGTTCAGTTAAATGACAGTCACAGCTACACACACACTTCCTTTATGGTTCAGTTAAATGACAGTCACAGCTACACACACACTTCCTTTATGGTTCAGTTGAATGACAGTCATAGCTACACACACACTGCCTTTATGGTTCAGTTAAATGACAGTCACAGCTATACACACACTTCCTTTATGGTTCAGTTAAATGACAGTCACAGCTACACACACACTTCCTTTATGGTTCAGTTAAATGACAGTCACACCAGTGTGCATATTTGTCTCTTTGTAAGAAAACATAGCATAGGCCTATGCAATGTCTGAGACATGTTTCCATATTGATTTCACACACGTATTGCACTTTATTTGACTGCTGTTGTTGAGTAATCGTGTTTTCATTTAAGTAAATCCAAAGTGTTATTCCTGATGGTCTCATCAGACATTATATGACTCATGATCATATATGGAATCAGGAATAACAACACTTTGGATTTTCTCAAAGAGACTAAAAGTAACTACACTGTTGGCATTTCATTTTCCTTCTGTACCGAAACCAAACCAAGAGCCCAAAATGGCAATCCTGGGCAGGTTTGATGAAGCATTTCACCCCTACAGTGTTGTCAGTGTAACAGTAATCCTATGTGTGTTGGATCACCAGGTCCAGACCCGCAGCGCTGATGAACCCATGACCACCTTCGTCTTCTGTAACGACTGTGGAAACAGATGGAAGGTACATTGATACTCACTCTAACAAACTCTTCAACCCACCCTGTCTCAACCCACCCTGTCCTGTCTCAACCCACCATGTCTCAACCCACCCTGTCTCAACCCACCCTGTCCTGTCTCAACCCACCCTGTCCTGTCTCAACCCACCCTGTCTCAACCCACCCTGTCCTGTCTCAACCCACCCTGTCTCAACCCACCCTGTCCTGTCTCAACCCACCCTGTCTCAACCCACCCTGTCCTGTCTCAACCCACCCTGTCCTGTCTCAACCCACCCTGTCCTGTCTCAACCCACCCTGTCCTGTCTCAACCCACCCTGTCCTGTCTCAACCCACCCTGTCTCAACCCACCCTGTCCTGTCTCAACCCACCATGTCTCAACCCACCCTGTCCTGTCTCAACCCACCCTGTCTCAACCCATCCTGTCTCCCCTGTCTCAACCCACCATGTCTCAACCCACCCTGTCTCAACCCACCCTGTCCTGTCTCAACCCACCCTGTCCTGTCTCAACCCACCCTGTCCTGTCTCAACCCACCCTGTCTCAACCCACCCTGTCCTGTCTCAACCCACCCTGTCCTGTCTCAACCCACCCTGTCTCAACCCACCCTGTCCTGTCTCAACCCACCCTGTCCTGTCTCAACCCACCCTGTCCTGTCTCAACCCACCCTGTCCTGTCTCAACCCACCATGTCTCAACCCACCCTGTCTCAACCCACCCTGTCCTGTCTCAACCCACCCTGTCCTGTCTCAACCCACCATGTCTCAACCCACCATGTCTCAACCCACCCTGTCTCAACCCACCCTGTCTCAACCCACCCTGTCTCAACCCACCCTGTCCTGTCTCAACCCACCCTGTCCTGTCTCAACCCACCCTGTCCTGTCTCAACCCACCCTGTCTCAACCCACCCTGTCTCAACCCACCCTGTCTCAACCCACCCTGTCTCAACCCACCCTGTCCTGTCTCAACCCACCCTGTCCTGTCTCAACCCACCCTGTCCTGTCTCAACCCACCCTGTCCTGTCTCAACCCACCCTGTCTCAACCCATCCTGTCTCCCCTGTCTCAACCCACCCTGTCTCAACCCACCCTGTCTCAACCCACCCTGTCTCCCCTGTCTCAACCCACCCTGTCTCCCCTGTCTCAACCCACCCTGTCTCAACCCACCCTGTCTCCCCTGTCTCAACCCACCCTGTCTCAACCCACCCTGTCTCCCCTGTCTCAACCCACATTATAAACAGACACTGTCAACACATTAAAGAGACACTGTCAACAGACACTGTCAACAGACACTGTTAACAGACACTGTAAACAGACACACTAAACACACTAAACAGACACTATCAACAGACACTGTCAACAGACACACTAACCAGACACACTAACCAGACACACTAACCAGACACTGTCAACAGACACACTAACCAGACACACTAACCAGACACACTAACCAGACACACTAACCAGACACTAACCAGACACTAACCAGACACTGTCAACAGACACACTAACCAGACACACTAACCAGACACACTAACCAGACACACTAACCAGACACTAACCAGACACTGTCAACAGACACTGTCAACAGACACACTAACCAGATACTAACCAGACACTAACCAGACACTGTCAACAGACACACTAACCAGACACTGTCAACAGACACACTAACCAGACACTGTCAACAGACACACTGCATCCCTTTTGTCTGTTGCACCACATAGTTTTATGTAGGTGTTGTGTTTAACTACAGATACACAGTCCCTCTTCTGTCCTCATCTAAGGCTTTCTTTACTGTTCATCTTCTAGTTCTGTTGAGGCCGGGAGCAGGAGACCTCCAGATCTACACCCCTGTTACCAAGCAACCAACCATACAGATGCACCCACTGTTTCTATTGGAAGATATTGTCCATAGCCACGCCCCTGTCGTCCCCGTCCCCCCCCAGCTATTTAGATGATCACTATTGTTGTCCCACTGTTTCTATTGGACGATATTGTCCATCGCCACGCCCACCCCCTATTTCTTATTTTACCATCGATACATTTTTATATGTAGTTTAAACATTTTGACAAAACTTGGATCTACAATTTACTATTGATTTTAACTTCTTCGACCTTCATGAATTTCTATTTAATTTAATGTACCAGTAAAATTTTATCCATTTGTTTAGAAATAACGTCTCCGTTTTTTTGAATGTCCTGAACAAGTTCTGGTACAAACATCCTCTAGGACGGGTTTCCCAGACCAACATTAAAGGTAGAGTCAGCAATGCATGAGGTAGACACGGCAGTATCGGGCAGACCTCCACAACAGGAGTCTATACCCTGACCTCCACAACAGGAGTCTATACCCTGACCTCCACAACAGGAGTCTATACCCTGACCTCCACAACAGGAGTCAATACCCTGACCTCCACAACAGGAGTCTATACCCTGACCTCCACAACAGGAGTCTATACCCTGACCTCCACAACAGGAGTCTATACCCTGACCTCCACAAAAGGAGTCTATACCCTGACCTCCACAACAGGAGTCTATACCCTGACCTCCACAACAGGAGTCTATACCCTGACCTCCACAACAGGAGTCTATACCCTGACCTCCACAACCGGAGTCTATACCCTGACCTCCACAACAGGAGTCTATACCCTGACCTCCACAACAGGAGTCTATACCCTGACCTCCACAACAACAGAGTGTGAAGCAGGAGTCTATACTTTAAGCGTGAATGATAAATGTCCCTGTGTGAATATGAATGAGGTCAGAGAACTGATGGATGACTGTGATTGATTGGTTGAGCCAGCAGGACACAATGGAGCCTCTTCCTTTGTGGTATTCAAGTGCAGACACTCCACCACAGGAAGAGAAGGTGGCTAGCCAGGGGCCCATGCAGCCAGGGGCCCATACAGCCAGGGGCCCATGCAGCCAGGGGCCCATGCAGCCAGGGGCCCATGCAGCCAGGGGCCCATGCAGCCAGGGGCCCATACAGCCAGAGGAACATGCAGCCAGAGGCCCATGCAGCCAGGGGCCCATGCAGCCAGAGGCCCATGCAGCCAGGGGCCCCACCACAGGAAGAGAAGGTGGCTGCTCTGTTCTGACACACAGGGGCCCATACAGCCAGGGGCCCATACAGCCAGAGGCCCATGCAGCCAGGGGCCCATGCAGCCAGGGGCCCATACAGCCAGAGGAACATGCAGCCAGAGGCCCATGCAGCCAGGGGCCCATGCAGCCAGAGGCCCATGCAGCCAGGGGCCCCACCACAGGAAGAGAAGGTGGCTAGCCAGGGGCCCATGCAGCCAGGGGCCCATGCAGCCAGGGGCCCATGTAGCCAGGGGCCCATGCAGCCAGGGGCCCATGCAGCCAGGGGCCCCACCACAGGAAGAGAAGGTGGCTAGCCAGGGGCCCATACAGCCAGGGGCCCATGCAGCCAGGGGCCCATGCAGCCAGGGGCCCATGCAGCCAGGGGAACATGCAGCCAGGGGCCCCACCACAGGAAGAGAAGGTGGCTAGCCAGGGGCCCATGCAGCCAGGGGCCCATGCAGCCAGGGGAACATGCAGCCAGGGGCCCATGCAGCCAGGGGAACATGCACAGAAACACACCCACCCACTCTGAAATGCACACACAACTAGTCCAGAGGAGCCACACTGCAGAGGAGCCACACTTCTCCAGTCTGTTTAAACCGTCACTGAAGAGAAGACAGCATTGAACTACAACACAAGACAGTACAATTATTCTGCTTTTTATTCAAAATGGCAACAAATCATTATTTTCTTGGAATAAAACAGAAGAAAAATTAAACAATTTTTACTGTAAACATTCACATATTTGTTAAAAAAATGTATCCTTTCGTAAAGTCACTGCAAAAGAACACGGTTGATTATATGAACAGAAACAATGAACATGTATAAGCAGTCTCTCCTAACCCAATGAACCTGTATAAGCAGTCTCTCCTAACCCAATGAACATGTATAAGCAGTCTCTCCTAACCCAATGAACCTGTATAAGCAGTCTCTCCTAACCCAATGAACCTGTATAAGCAGTCTCTCCTAACCCAATGAACCTGTATAAGCAGTCTCTCCTAACCCAATGAACATGTATAAGCAGTCTCTCCTAACCCAATGAACATGTATAAGCAGTCTCTCCTAACCCAATGAACCTGTATAAGCAGTCTCTCCTAACCCAATGAACATGTATAAGCAGTCTCTCCTAACCCAATGAACATGTATAAGCAGTCTCTCCTAACCCAATGAACCTGTATAAGCAGTCTCTCCTAACCCAATGAACATGTATAAGCAGTCTCTCCTAACCCAATGAACATGTATAAGCAGTCTCTCCTAACCCAATGAACATGTATAAGCAGTCTCTCCTAACCCAATGAACATGTATAAGCAGTCTCTCCTAACCCAATGAACCTGTATAAGCAGTCTCTCCTAACCCAATGAACATGTATAAGCAGTCTCTCCTAACCTTACCCTGTATAAGCAGTCTCTCCTAACCTTACCAATGAACCTGTATAAGCAGTCTCTCCTAACCCAATGAACCTGTATAAGCAGTCTCTCCTAACCTTAACCTGTATAAGCAGTCTCTCCTAACCTTACCCTGTATAATCAGTCTCTCCTAACCTTTAGATTGTGTTTGAGGTTTATCTGTGTTCTATTCATCACCTCATATTGCACATAAGAAAGATTCTACTCTAAAAGGCGTCCCAAATAGCACCCTATTCCCTATATGGTGCACTACTGTTGACCAGGATCCTATTCCCTATATAGTGCACTACTGTTGACCAGGGCCCATAGAGTTCTGGCCAAAAGTAGTGCACTATTATTCTATGCAACAGTCTGTTTAGCTATCATTCCAGTCAGTGGCGGTTCTAGACACATTTTACTAGGGGGGCCAGTGTTGAATCAGGGGGGCACACATAAAAAAAACTGGCAACACATGATATTCAAAGATTATAAACTTTATTTTACTTTAAAATCATATGACATTTATTATAACACGTATTTTGTACAAGAGTGCAGATGCAAGAGAGATAGTGCCATAAAAATAAAAAAATAAAAATAAAATAAAAAGTACAGGGTACAAATACAGGGTTCATATTCAATGTGAACAAAACTCCAGGATACAACAAAGGGTACAACAATGTGCCATTTCCTATTTATGGAAGCCCCACTACTGTGGACAGTTGATTCCACATTTTGTTTTAAGAAAGAAAACTTTCTGAGTGATTTATAAACAAAACACACTACCCTGTATCCATTTAGGTAAAATAAACCAAATCAGAAAAGAAATTCAATTCAAAGAGGCTTTACTAGCATGACCATATTGACATACAGTATTGCTAAAGCACATAAACAGGGAAACGTGTTACACATTAAAATCCAGTAGTCCAATAGGATGCAGACAATAAACATTAAGTTAACATTCGTTTAAAAGCAACAATCATGTCAACACAATGTAGCAATATGAACAACACTGATGGATATCAGCAACAACATGAAAACAAGAATATTACAGGTGTCTGTGTGTGTGTGTGTCTGTGTCTTTGTGTACTTCACTGTCAGTTGATGAGCAGGTGTACAAAAAAAGGCTTTACAACATATATGGGCAAGTCCATTTAGGACAGCACATTTCCACCATAGTTCACATTAGGAAAAAATGACAGCATGAATGCTCACTAAACAAACATATACTACATATACCTTTTTATACACATTTTTTTTCAGTAATTTTTTAAGAGTGAAAGGGAAGTAAGCAATCGCTCATCATAGGATCATACATATTTCAGTTACAATATTAGTTACAATATTAGTGTTAGTTAGATCATCATGTCAAAGCTGGACCTGCAAAGTCTGAACGACACAAGTGTGCAATGATTGGAGTGATTTTGTTTCTTTTTTTTCTTGCTTTGCTTGTTTTCAAAAGGAAAAATCATAGTTGGTAAAAAATAAAATAAACTTTCGTTGAAAGGTATCACACTGTATAATTTACAAATATCTAAAGAGGTTTAGTGGATGCCATAAAACATCTGTGGAGCTTGAAGATTTGTAGTAGATAGATGTTTGGCAGAGATAATTCAAAAGAATAAAATCATAAACTCTATTGTAGTATATGATGAATGGTGGTCATCATTGCTGTCAACAAAAGAGTCCATCTATGCTGCATCGTGTCAGAAGTTTTTATTCATACCACGAGATTTACAGCATAGGTACAGACCCGCGGTGTCCGGAGAACGGCTCCCCGATTGCCATGGCCGTTCTGCCGTCTCATCGTTTACCCCCTATTTATAAACAATGCAAAAAGAGGAGTGACTCCCCTCTTCTGGCCAATCACCAGTCTCCCCTGGGGCATCACCCTCCCAACGCTACATTTGAACTAAGATCATAAAACAACATTCTTTGTTCCTCCAAAACATTTAACAAAGGCATAATCTTCAGATACGATACTATCTAACTTTTTTGTTTGCTGGGGCTAAAAATGACTTTATGTCCCTTCCTCGTTTCATGATAACTATTAGAAGAAGAAAAAACGTAGGGGCATGCATTACATTTTGTTACCTAACCATCCCTCCCTACTTAACACTGGCAGATAACCTGTTGATTACTTTACTAAAAATGTATTTGTTATCGCGATGCAACAGCCAAGACGGATGAAGTTACGTGGTTAACATCACAACATTGTGTAGACCTAGCAAGGATAGCCTACTAACATTTGGATATTTGCTTCTGCTTCGATGAGTTTGCTTAGATATGATTACATTTCTAAACAAATCGAGACCAGACATTTAAAAACTTGATTTGATTTATGTGTGAGGAACAAAAGGAACATGTAGGCTATGTGCAAGAACAACAAGTCACTTATGATATTAAATCGTTTTGCTTACCTTCGACCTTCGGGTGCGCCACTCTAATTTACCCGTGTAGAACGTTGCCGTGTAGAGCGTTGCATTAGTTCCGCTTTTGGCGCTCGCGTGTAAAATAGTTATAAATTCATAATTTTTTATTTGGTCAGCACGGGGGGGCCACAGGGGTGGCCAGGGACATTTCCAGGGAGGCACGGGCCTCCCCCGGCCTCCGTGTAAAACCGCCACTGATTCCAGTCCTTGTCATGCTAACCATATGGCACAGAGTACAAGGAGTGAAATGTTAACTAAAATAACTGGTACCTAGGCTAGTGTACTAGGGGGATAGGATGCCATGTTGGGAAAACACCTTCATTTAACTAGGCAAGTCAGTTAAGAACAAATTCTTATTCACAATGACGGCCTACACCGGCCAAACCCGGACGACGCTGGGCCAATTGTGCGCCGCCCTATGGGACTCCCAATCACGGCCGGTTGTGATACAGCCTGGAATCGAACCAGGGTCTGTAGTGACGCCTCAAGCACTGAGATGCAGTGCCTTAGACTGCTGCACCACTCGGGAGCTTAGCCCTGCACAGGTGACAACCTGGGGTGTAATAATTAGTCCAAAACCTATTGCAACGAAAAGGAGAGTTTCTATTGGACAAATTCAGGTAGGTCCCTCCCTGTTTGGTTCCTTCTGTTTGGTTCCAAGTGAATACACCCTGGGCTTGGTGATCAGGTGTGTCAGTGCAGGGTTGGAACAAATAGGTGGACAGGAAGAAGAAACACTTCTATAAGACCAGTACAAGTTCTGACCACCATTAAGCATGTTAACACCTATGTCCTAAATGGCACCCTATTCCCTATATAGTGCACTACATTTCACCAGGGCCAATAGAGGTCTGGCCAAAAGTAGTGCACTAAATAGGGGATAGGGTGATATTTGAGACACATACAACTTACGTCCTCATTCTTCCATGTCTCATAAACATCCTTTCCTGTCTTTAACGGTCTTTCTTGAAACCATATGAAGACTTGTGATTCCTTCCCCTCCATGATGATAGATGAACCTAACTTAACCTGAGGACTAGTGAGATCCCACCGTTAGGGCCTGTATTCTTTAGCTCTGTGGGCTAATGTTGTCTTGAGCATGCAAATGACTCTGGTTCGACACCCGGTTCGGTTTGTCATGTCTTATAATGAATAAACATTATAGTCCTTCAGCCAGCCAATCAGAAATGCAGGTCTCCTTCAGCCTGCCAATCAGGAGGACAGGTCTCCTTCAGCCAGCCAATCAGAAGGATAGGTCTCCTTCAGCCAGCCAATCGGAAGGACAGGTCAAAGGTCAGGCCTGGGAAGGAGTGAGTGTGCTCTAGAAACCATCTATATGACAAGAGTTAGGTTGTATCCCAAATGGCACCCTATTCCCCATATGGTGAGTGCACTACTTTTGACCAGAGCCCTATGGCACCCTATTCCCTATATAGTGCACTACTTTAGACCAGAGCCCAATGGCACCCTATTCCCTATATAGTGCACTACTTTAGACCAGAGCCCTATGGCAACCTATTCCCTATATTGACTAGGTTGCCAGGTCTCATGCACCCTATTCCCTATATAGTGCACCACCACCATTTCTTACTAGGGTGCCATTCCAGACGCAGACATAGTGAACACTTGCCTGGTAGAGAGATGGAGATGATGTCACAACAGGATCTAATGTCAAGGAACTTCCCCAGAGAGAGAGAGAGAGGATCTTGACTTTATAGTGGCAACAACATATTAAAACTAGATAATTAAAAACAAAAAACTACATTTTAAGTGAGAAGCAGGGATTGGTCTGAAGCCACTAAAAAAGAAAGGAAATTCAAGAGCTCCACAATGCCTATTCCACCCATGCTCCACCAAGGTTTTCCAGCACACAGCGTTGACCTACTACAGTAGCTATGTTGGTATTGTACTTCAAACTACAGTATGTGTAGGCAGGTTGCTTAGGATTCAAACCTTCTCAAACGGCCTAATTCATACTCTTTGAGGAGGTGCTTCCACAATAATGGGATTTGTACCACATACAAGGTAAAGTATTGGATTCTTCACACACCACAGTAAGACATTCTGCTACCTTTTTCAAGCTTTTTTTAATTAAACCCTTTAGATCCCAATAGAATTCTAGAACGCTGCTGTAGATTACTGAGACTTTAATATAAACCTCATTTCAAACAAACAGACAGAGCTAAATAACAAAGAACAAATTACTATTACAAGTTAAGTTATTAAAGAAGAGCTTGTGCTCTTTAAAATTATGACACCACATTCATGTCAACGGGAATAACACTCATTTTGTTTTCCAGTGAGTTAACACTCAGCACAAAAAACCTTAAGAGTATTTAAAGAGTATTTAAATTGTAGTAAATTTGACTAAATTACTCACTTAATATATACCAAGTATAATATATTATACTTGTAAATATTATTTACATATAAATAAATAATTCAAAATATAACCAGAGGAAAATATTCAGAAAGCATTTCAAAACCCACACAAAGTAGGCTATTTGATTGACAATGATTCTTCTGTAACAATGTAAAAATGCAAACAACTATTCAGAGACTATTTCATAATGTAGGTAACCTCTCTCAATAAGATTTAGTACAGAACAGGCCTGGCACATGATATAGAAACAGTAGCCTACTTTGACAACAATTCAGTGAATGAAAGCAGTATTAGATAGAGACAGATAGAGAGAGAAGAGACAAAACACAACTGTTCAGAGACAATAAAAGATTTGGAGGACAAATTCATATTTCACACTGTCACTTTAGTGTTTGCATTTAGCCTACAACATGTCATGGGACTTCTGGAAGCACGGCCCCATCCTGCAACAGAACACGTAGATCACCCAGAGAAGGTTTCTACCCATCTCCTGCTCTTTGCCCTGCGTCCACTCCGGATGCACACCACAAACCTTCTCTTGTGCCCTTCAAACTTCACCTGCTTTCAGATGAACTCGGTCCACACGCCCTGGTGCTACACTCTGCTTTCAGATGAACTCGGTCCACACGCCCTGGTGCTACACTCTGCTTTCAGATGAACTCGGTCCACACGCCCTGGTGCTACACTCTGCTTTCAGATGAACTCGGTCCACACGCCCTGGTGCTACACTCTGCTTTCAGATGAACTCGGTCCACACGCCCTGGTGCTACACTCTGCTTTCAGATGAACTCGGTCCACACGCCCTGGTGCTACACTCTGCTTTCAGATGAACTCGGTCCACACGCCCTGGTGCTACACTCTGCTTTCAGATGAACTCGGTCCACACGCCCTGGTGCTACACTCTGCTTTCAGATGAACTCGGTCCACACGCCCTGGTGCTACACTCTGCTTTCAGATGAACTCGGTCCACACGCCCTGGTGCTACACTCTGCTTTCAGATGAACTCGGTCCACACGCCCTGGTGCTACACTCTGCTTTCAGATGAACTCGGTCCACACGCCCTGGTGCTACACTCTGCTTTCAGATGAACTCGGTCCACACGCCCTGGTGCTACACTCTGCTTTCAGATGAACTCGGTCCACACGCCCTGGTGCTACACTCTGCTTTCAGATGAACTCGGTCCACACGCCCTGGTGCTACACTCTGCTTTCAGATGAACTCGGTCCACACGCCCTGGTGCTACACTCTGCTTTCAGATGAACTCGGTCCACACGCCCTGGTGCTACACTCTGCTTTCAGATGAACTTCGGTCCACACGCCCTGGTGCTACACTCTGCTTTCAGATGAACTCGGTCCACACGCCCTGGTGCTACACTCTGCTTTCAGATGAACTCGGTCCACACGCCCTGGTGCTACACTCTGCTTTCAGATGAACTCGGTCCACACGCCCTGGTGCTACACTCTGCTTTCAGATGAACTCGGTCCACACGCCCTGGTGCTACACTCTGCTTTCAGATGAACTCGGTCCACACGCCCTGGTGCTACACTCTGCTTTCAGATGAACTCGGTCCACACGCCCTGGTGCTACACTCTGCTTTCAGATGAACTCGGTCCACACGCCCTGGTGCTACACTCTGCTTTCAGATGAACTCGGTCCACACGCCCTGGTGCTACACTCTGCTTTCAGATGAACTCGGTCCACACGCCCTGGTGCTACACTCTGCTTTCAGATGAACTCGGTCCACACGCCCTGGTGCTACACTCTGCTTTCAGATGAACTCGGTCCACACGCCCTGGTGCTACACTCTGCTTTCAGATGAACTCGGTCCACACGCCCTGGTGCTACACTCTGCTTTCAGATGAACTCGGTCCACACGCCCTGGTGCTACACTCTGCTTTCAGATGAACTCGGTCCACACGCCCTGGTGCTACACTCTGCTTTCAGATGAACTCGGTCCACACGCCCTGGTGCTACACTCTGCTTTCAGATGAACTCGGTCCACACGCCCTGGTGCTACACTCTGCTTTCAGATGAACTCGGTCCACACGCCCTGGTGCTACACTCTGCTTTCAGATGAACTCGGTCCACACGCCCTGGTGCTACACTCTGCTTTCAGATGAACTCGGTCCACACGCCCTGGTGCTACACTCTGCTTTCAGATGAACTCGGTCCACACGCCCTGGTGCTACACTCTGCTTTCAGATGAACTCGGTCCACACGCCCTGGTGCTACACTCTGCTTTCAGATGAACTCGGTCCACACGCCCTGGTGCTACACTCTGCTTTCAGATGAACTCGGTCCACACGCCCTGGTGCTACACTCTGCTTTCAGATGAACTCGGTCCACACGCCCTGGTGCTACACTCTGCTTTCAGATGAACTCGGTCCACACGCCCTGGTGCTACACTCTGCTTTCAGATGAACTCGGTCCACACGCCCTGGTGCTACACTCTGCTTTCAGATGAACTCGGTCCACACGCCCTGGTGCTACACTCTGCTTTCAGATGAACTCGGTCCACACGCCCTGGTGCTACACTCTGCTTTCAGATGAACTCGGTCCACACGCCCTGGTGCTACACTCTGCTTTCAGATGAACTCGGTCCACACGCCCTGGTGCTACACTCTGCTTTCAGATGAACTCGGTCCACACGCCCTGGTGCTACACTCTGCTTTCAGATGAACTCGGTCCACACGCCCTGGTGCTACACTCTGCTTTCAGATGAACTCGGTCCACACGCCCTGGTGCTACACTCTGCTTTCAGATGAACTCGGTCCACACGCCCTGGTGCTACACTCTGCTTTCAGATGAACTCGGTCCACACGCCCTGGTGCTACACTCTGCTTTCAGATGAACTCGGTCCACACGCCCTGGTGCTACACTCTGCTTTCAGATGAACTCGGTCCACACGCCCTGGTGCTACACTCTGCTTTCAGATGAACTCGGTCCACACGCCCTGGTGCTACACTCTGCTTTCAGATGAACTCGGTCCACACGCCCTGGTGCTACACTCTGCTTTCAGATGAACTCGGTCCACACGCCCTGGTGCTACACTCTGCTTTCAGATGAACTCGGTCCACACGCCCTGGTGCTACACTCTGCTTTCAGATGAACTCGGGTCCACACGCCCTGGTGCTACACTCTGCTTTCAGATGAACTCGGTCCACACGCCCTGGTGCTACACTCTGCTTTCAGATGAACTCGGTCCACACGCCCTGGTGCTACACTCTGCTTTCAGATGAACTCGGTCCACACGCCCTGGTGCTACACTCTGCTTTCAGATGAACTCGGTCCACACGCCCTGGTGCTACACTCTGCTTTCAGATGAACTCGGTCCACACGCCCTGGTGCTACACTCTGCTTTCAGATGAACTCGGTCCACACGCCCTGGTGCTACACTCTGCTTTCAGATGAACTCGGTCCACACGCCCTGGTGCTACACTCTGCTTTCAGATGAACTCGGTCCACACGCCCTGGTGCTACACTCTGCTTTCAGATGAACTCGGTCCACACGCCCTGGTGCTACACTCTGCTTTCAGATGAACTCGGTCCACACGCCCTGGTGCTACACTCTGCTTTCAGATGAACTCGGTCCACACGCCCTGGTGCTACACTCTGCTTTCAGATGAACTCGGTCCACACGCCCTGGTGCTACACTCTGCTTTCAGATGAACTCGGTCCACACGCCCTGGTGCTACACTCTGCTTTCAGATGAACTCGGTCCACACGCCCTGGTGCTACACTCTGCTTTCAGATGAACTCGGTCCACACGCCCTGGTGCTACACTCTGCTTTCAGATGAACTCGGTCCACACGCCCTGGTGCTACACTCTGCTTTCAGATGAACTCGGTCCACACGCCCTGGTGCTACACTCTGCTTTCAGATGAACTCGGTCCACACGCCCTGGTGCTACACTCTGCTTTCAGATGAACTCGGTCCACACGCCCTGGTGCTACACTCTGCTTTCAGATGAACTCGGTCCACACGCCCTGGTGCTACACTCTGCTTTCAGATGAACTCGGTCCACACGCCCTGGTGCTACACTCTGCTTTCAGATGAACTTCGGTCCACACGCCCTGGTGCTACACTCTGCTTTCAGATGAATCTCGGTCCACACGCCCTGGTGCTACACTCTGCTTTCAGATGAACTCGGTCCACACGCCCTGGTGCTACACTCTGCTTTCAGATGAACTCGGTCCACACGCCCTGGTGCTACACTCTGCTTTCAGATGAACTCGGTCCACACGCCCTGGTGCTACACTCTGCTTTCAGATGAACTCGGTCCACACGCCCTGGTGCTACACTCTGCTTTCAGATGAACTCGGTCCACACGCCCTGGTGCTACACTCTGCTTTCAGATGAACTTCGGTCCACACGCCCTGGTGCTACACTCTGCTTTCAGATGAACTCGGTCCACACGCCCTGGTGCTACACTCTGCTTTCAGATGAACTCGGTCCACACGCCCTGGTGCTACACTCTGCTTTCAGATGAACTCGGTCCACACGCCCTGGTGCTACACTCTGCTTTCAGATGAACTCGGTCCACACGCCCTGGTGCTACACTCTGCTTTCAGATGAACTCGGTCCACACGCCCTGGTGCTACACTCTGCTTTCAGATGAACTCGGTCCACACGCCCTGGTGCTACACTCTGCTTTCAGATGAACTCGGTCCACACGCCCTGGTGCTACACTCTGCTTTCAGATGAACTCGGTCCACACGCCCTGGTGCTACACTCTGCTTTCAGATGAACTCGGTCCACACGCCCTGGTGCTACACTCTGCTTTCAGATGAACTCGGTCCACACGCCCTGGTGCTACACTCTGCTTTCAGATGAACTCGGTCCACACGCCCTGGTGCTACACTCTGCTTTCAGATGAACTCGGTCCACACGCCCTGGTGCTACACTCTGCTTTCAGATGAACTCGGTCCACACGCCCTGGTGCTACACTCTGCTTTCAGATGAACTCGGTCCACACGCCCTGGTGCTACACTCTGCTTTCAGATGAACTCGGTCCACACGCCCTGGTGCTACACTCTGCTTTCAGATGAACTCGGTCCACACGCCCTGGTGCTACACTCTGCTTTCAGATGAACTCGGTCCACACGCCCTGGTGCTACACTCTGCTTTCAGATGAACTCGGTCCACACGCCCTGGTGCTACACTCTGCTTTCAGATGAACTCGGTCCACACGCCCTGGTGCTACACTCTGCTTTCAGATGAACTCGGTCCACACGCCCTGGTGCTACACTCTGCTTTCAGATGAACTCGGTCCACACGCCCTGGTGCTACACTCTGCTTTCAGATGAACTCGGTCCACACGCCCTGGTGCTACACTCTGCTTTCAGATGAACTCGGTCCACACGCCCTGGTGCTACACTCTGCTTTCAGATGAACTCGGTCCACACGCCCTGGTGCTACACTCTGCTTTCAGATGAACCTCGGTCCACACGCCCTGGTGCTACACTCTGCTTTCAGATGAACTCGGTCCACACGCCCTGGTGCTACACTCTGCTTTCAGATGAACTCGGTCCACACGCCCTGGTGCTACACTCTGCTTTCAGATGAACTCGGTCCACACGCCCTGGTGCTACACTCTGCTTTCAGATGAACTCGGTCCACACGCCCTGGTGCTACACTCTGCTTTCAGATGAACTCGGTCCACACGCCCTGGTGCTACACTCTGCTTTCAGATGAACTCGGTCCACACGCCCTGGTGCTACACTCTGCTTTCAGATGAACTCGGTCCACACGCCCTGGTGCTACACTCTGCTTTCAGATGAACTCGGTCCACACGCCCTGGTGCTACACTCTGCTTTCAGATGAACTCGGTCCACACGCCCTGGTGCTACACTCTGCTTTCAGATGAACTCGGTCCACACGCCCTGGTGCTACACTCTGCTTTCAGATGAACTCGGTCCACACGCCCTGGTGCTACACTCTGCTTTCAGATGAACTCGGTCCACACGCCCTGGTGCTACACTCTGCTTTCAGATGAACTCGGTCCACACGCCCTGGTGCTACACTCTGCTTTCAGATGAACTCGGTCCACACGCCCTGGTGCTACACTCTGCTTTCAGATGAACTCGGTCCACACGCCCTGGTGCTACACTCTGCTTTCAGATGAACTCGGTCCACACGCCCTGGTGCTACACTCTGCTTTCAGATGAACTCGGTCCACACGCCCTGGTGCTACACTCTGCTTTCAGATGAACTCGGTCCACACGCCCTGGTGCTACACTCTGCTTTCAGATGAACTCGGTCCACACGCCCTGGTGCTACACTCTGCTTTCAGATGAACTCGGTCCACACGCCCTGGTGCTACACTCTGCTTTCAGATGAACTCGGTCCACACGCCCTGGTGCTACACTCTGCTTTCAGATGAACTCGGTCCACACGCCCTGGTGCTACACTCTGCTTTCAGATGAACTCGGTCCACACGCCCTGGTGCTACACTCTGCTTTCAGATGAACTCGGTCCACACGCCCTGGTGCTACACTCTGCTTTCAGATGAACTTCGGTCCACACGCCCTGGTGCTACACTCTGCTTTCAGATGAACTCGGTCCACACGCCCTGGTGCTACACTCTGCTTTCAGATGAACTCGGTCCACACGCCCTGGTGCTACACTCTGCTTTCAGATGAACTCGGTCCACACGCCCTGGTGCTACACTCTGCTTTCAGATGAACTCGGTCCACACGCCCTGGTGCTACACTCTGCTTTCAGATGAACTCGGTCCACACGCCCTGGTGCTACACTCTGCTTTCAGATGAACTCGGTCCACACGCCCTGGTGCTACACTCTGCTTTCAGATGAACTCGGTCCACACGCCTGGTGCTACACTCTGCTTTCAGATGAACTCGGTCCACACGCCCTGGTGCTACACTCTGCTTTCAGATGAACTCGGTCCACACGCCCTGGTGCTACACTCTGCTTTCAGATGAACTCGGTCCACACGCCCTGGTGCTACACTCTGCTTTCAGATGAACTCGGTCCACACGCCCTGGTGCTACACTCTGCTTTCAGATGAACTCGGTCCACACGCCCTGGTGCTACACTCTGCTTTCAGATGAACTCGGTCCACACGCCCTGGTGCTACACTCTGCTTTCAGATGAACTCGGTCCACACGCCCTGGTGCTACACTCTGCTTTCAGATGAACTCGGTCCACACGCCCTGGTGCTACACTCTGCTTTCAGATGAACTCGGTCCACACGCCCTGGTGCTACACTCTGCTTTCAGATGAACTCGGTCCACACGCCCTGGTGCTACACTCTGCTTTCAGATGAACTCGGTCCACACGCCCTGGTGCTACACTCTGCTTTCAGATGAACTCGGTCCACACGCCCTGGTGCTACACTCTGCTTTCAGATGAACTCGGTCCACACGCCCTGGTGCTACACTCTGCTTTCAGATGAACTCGGTCCACACGCCCTGGTGCTACACTCTGCTTTCAGATGAACTCGGTCCACACGCCCTGGTGCTACACTCTGCTTTCAGATGAACTCGGTCCACACGCCCTGGTGCTACACTCTGCTTTCAGATGAACTCGGTCCACACGCCCTGGTGCTACACTCTGCTTTCAGATGAACTCGGTCCACACGCCCTGGTGCTACACTCTGCTTTCAGATGAACTCGGTCCACACGCCCTGGTGCTACACTCTGCTTTCAGATGAACTTCGGTCCACACGCCCTGGTGCTACACTCTGCTTTCAGATGAACTCGGTCCACACGCCCTGGTGCTACACTCTGCTTTCAGATGAACTCGGTCCACACGCCCTGGTGCTACACTCTGCTTTCAGATGAACTCGGTCCACACGCCCTGGTGCTACACTCTGCTTTCAGATGAACTCGGTCCACACGCCCTGGTGCTACACTCTGCTTTCAGATGAACTCGGTCCACACGCCCTGGTGCTACACTCTGCTTTCAGATGAACTCGGTCCACACGCCCTGGTGCTACACTCTGCTTTCAGATGAACTCGGTCCACACGCCCTGGTGCTACACTCTGCTTTCAGATGAACTCGGTCCACACGCCCTGGTGCTACACTCTGCTTTCAGATGAACTCGGTCCACACGCCCTGGTGCTACACTCTGCTTTCAGATGAACTCGGTCCACACGCCCTGGTGCTACACTCTGCTTTCAGATGAACTCGGTCCACACGCCCTGGTGCTACACTCTGCTTTCAGATGAACTCGGTCCACACGCCTGGTGCTACACTCTGCTTTCAGATGAACTCGGTCCACACGCCCTGGTGCTACACTCTGCTTTCAGATGAACTCGGTCCACACGCCCTGGTGCTACACTCTGCTTTCAGATGAACTCGGTCCACACGCCCTGGTGCTACACTCTGCTTTCAGATGAACTCGGTCCACACGCCCTGGTGCTACACTCTGCTTTCAGATGAACTCGGTCCACACGCCCTGGTGCTACACTCTGCTTTCAGATGAACTCGGTCCACACGCCCTGGTGCTACACTCTGCTTTCAGATGAACTCGGTCCACACGCCCTGGTGCTACACTCTGCTTTCAGATGAACTCGGTCCACACGCCCTGGTGCTACACTCTGCTTTCAGATGAACTCGGTCCACACGCCCTGGTGCTACACTCTGCTTTCAGATGAACTCGGTCCACACGCCCTGGTGCTACACTCTGCTTTCAGATGAACTCGGTCCACACGCCCTGGTGCTACAGCGACCAGCGCCCAGCGACCAGCGCCCAGCGACCAGCGACCAGCGACCAGCGACCAGCGACCAGCGCCCAGCGACCAGCGACCAGCGACCAGCGCCCAGCGACCAGCGCCCAGCGACCAGCGCCCAGCGACCAGCGACCAGCGACCAGCGACCAGCGCCCAGCGACCAGCGCCCAGCGACCAGCGACCAGCGACCAGCGACCAGCGACCAGCGACCAGCGCCCAGCGACCAGCGCCCAGCGACCAGCGACCAGCGACCAGCGAGCGCCAGCGACCAGCGCCCAGCGACCAGCGACCAGCGCCAGCGACCAGCGCCCAGCGACCAGCGACCAGCGCCCAGCGACCAGCGCCCAGCGCCAGCGCCCAGCGACCAGCGCCCAGCGACCAGCGCCCAGCGACCAGCGCCCAGCGACCAGCGACCAGCGCCCAGCGACCAGCGCCCAGCGCCCAGCGACCAGCGCCCAGCGACCAGCGACCAGCGCCCAGCGACCAGCGACCAGCGCCCAGCGACCAGCGCCCAGCGACCAGCGACCAGCGCCCAGCGACCAGCGACCAGCGACCAGCGACCAGCGCCCAGCGACCAGCGACCAGCGCCCAGCGACCAGCGCCCAGCGACCAGCGACCAGCGACCAGCGCCCAGCGACCAGCGACCAGCGACCAGCGACCAGCGCCCAGCGACCAGCGACCAGCGCCCAGCGACCAGCGCCCAGCGACCAGCGCCCAGCGACCAGCGCCCAGCGACCAGCGACCAGCGCCCAGCGACCAGCGCCCAGCGACCAGCGCCCAGCGCCCAGCGACCAGCGCCCAGCGACCAGCGCCCAGCGACCAGCGACCAGCGCCCAGCGCCCAGCGCCCAGCGCCCAGCGACCAGCGACCAGCGACCAGCGACCAGCGCCCAGCGACCAGCGACCAGCGCCCAGCGACCAGCGCCCAGCGACCAGCGCCCAGCGACCAGCGACCAGCGACCAGCGACCAGCGACCAGCGACCAGCGACCAGCGACCAGCGACCAGCGACCAGCGACCAGCGACCAGCGACCAGCGACCAGCGCCTGTGGTTTCTGGGAAGGGGCCTTTGCAGGGTCCCCCACACAATTTAAGCCTACTAGAAAGTGTGTGCCCTCAGGCCTGAAGGGAAGCAAAAGTCATTCCCCTACCTAAGAATAGTAAAGCCCCCTTTACTGGCTCAAACAGCCGACCAACCCTTAGAGGGGGAAAAAATTGTGTTTGACCAGATACAATGGTATTTTACAGTAAACAAATTGACAACAGACTTTCAGCACGGTTATAGAGAAGGACATTCAACAAGCACAGCACTTGGCTGAGAGAAATTGATGATACAAAGATTGTGGGGGCTGTTTTGTTAGACTTCAGTGCGGCTTTTGACATTATTGATCATAGTCTGCTGCTGGAAAAACGTGTGTTATGGCTTTACACCCCCTACTATATTGTGGATAAAGATCTCTCATGGCTCAAAGTGGAGGAGAGATTGACTTCATCACAACTTGTTTTTGTAAGAAGTGTTGAAAGCTGAATGCACCGAGCTGTCTGTTTAAACTACTAGCACACAGCTCGGACACCCATTCATACCCCACAAGACATGCCACCAGAGGTCTCTTCACAGTCCCCAAGTCCAGAACAGACTATGGGAGGCGCACAGTACTACATAGAGCCATGACTACATGGAACTCTATTCCACATCAGGTAACTGATGCAAGCAGTAGAATCAGATTTAAAAAACAGATAAAAAAACACATTTTACATTTTAGTCATTTAGCAGACGCTCTTATCCAGAGCAACTTACAGTTAGTGAATACATTTATTTTTTATACTGGCCACCCGTGGGAATCGAACCCACAACCCTGCAAACGCCATGCTCTATCAACTGAGCTACATCCCTGCCGGCCATTCCCTCCCCTACCCTGGACGGTGCTGGGCCAATTGTGCACCGCCCATGGGTCTCCCGGTCGCGGCCGGCTGCGACAGAGCCTGGATTTGAACCAGGATCTCTAGTGGCACAGTTAGCACTGCGATGCAGTGCCTTAGACCACTGCGCCACTCAGGAGTACACCTTATGGAACAGCAGGGACTGTGAAGAGACACACACACACAGGTACAGAAGCACACGCAGACAAACGCTAGCATTCTACACACACGTACATTGTAATATTGTTGTATGGTGGTATTGTACATTTTGTATTGTAGATATGTAGTGGTGTAATAATGTGATGTACTGTTTTATATTTTGTTTTATGTTTTGTGACTTCGTGTTTTTTTTCCCTTATTGTTTAGAATATTTTTTTAGTCTTTTTTTTTTAGGGGGTAGATCAGCTTTAATATTGCAGATAGATTGTAATTTTCATCAATGTAATTGTCTGCATCACTTCCAATCCCCCATTTTTTTTTCTCGCAGTTACATACATATACAGTGGGGAGAACAAGTATTTGATACACTGCCGATTTTGCAGGTTTTCCTACTTACAAAGCATGTAGAGGTCTGTAAAATCCAGAAAATCACATTGTATGATTTTTAAGTAATTAATTTGCATTTTATTGCATGACATACAGTGGGGAGAACAAGTATTTGATACACTGCCGATTTTGCAGGTTTTCCTACTTACAAAGAATTTAGAGGTCTGTAATCTTTATCATAGGTGCACTTCAACTGTGAGAGACGGAATCTAAAACAAAAATCCAGAAAATCACATTGTATGATTTTTAAGTAATTAATTTGCATTTTATTGCATGACATAAGTATTTGATACATCAGAAAAGCATAAATTAATATTTGGTACAGAAACCTTTGTTTGCAATTACAGAGTACATACGTTTCCTGTAGGTCTTGACCAGGTTTGCACACACTGCAGCAGGGATTTTGGCCCACTCCTCCATACAGACCTTCTCCAGATCCTTCAGGTTTCGGGGCTGTCGCTGGGCAATACGGACTTTCAGCTCCCTCCAAAGATGTTCTATTGGGTTCAGGTCTGGAGACTGGCTAGGCCACTCCAGGACCTTGAGATGCTTCTTACGGAGCCACTCCTTAGTTGCCCTGGCTGTGTGTTTCGGGTCGTTGTCATGCTGGAAGACCCAGCCACGACCCATCTTCAATGCTCTTACTGAGGGAAGGAGGTTGTTGGCCAAGATCTCGCGATACATGGCCCCATCCATCCTCCCCCTCAATACGGTGCAGTCGTCCTGTCCCCCTTTGCAGAAAAGCATCCCCAAAGAATGATGTTTCCACCTCCATGCTTCACGGTTGGGATGGTGTTCTTGGGGTTGTACTCATCCTTCTTCTTCCTCCAAACACAGCAAGTGGAGTTTAGACCAAAAAGCTCTATTTTTGTCTCATCAGACCACATGACCTTCTCCCATTCCTCCTCTGGATCATCCAGATGGTCATTGGCAAACTTCAGACAGGCCTGGACATGCGCTGGCTTGAGCAGGGGGACCTTGCGTGCGCTGCAGAATTTTAATCCATGACGGCATAGTGTGTTACTAATGGTTTTCTTTGAGACTGTGGTCCCAGCTCTCTTCAGGTCATTGACCAGGTCCTGCCGTGTAGTTCTGGGCTGATCCCTCACCTTCCTCATGATCATTGATGCCCCACGAGGTGAGATCTTGCATGGAGCCCCAGACCGAGGGTGATTGACCGTCATCTTGAACTTCTTCCATTTTCTAATAATTGTGCCAACAGTTGTTGCCTTCTCACCAAGCTGCTTGCCTATTGTCCTGTAGCCCATCCCAGCCTTGTGCAGGTCTACAATTTTATCCCTGATGTCCTTACACAGCTCTCTGGTCTTGGCCATTGTGGAGAGGTTGGAGTCTGTTTGATTGAGTGTGTGGATAGGTGTCTTTTATACAGGTAACGAGTTCAAACAGGTGCAGTTAATACAGGTAATGAGTGGAGAACAGGAGGGCTTCTTAAAGAAAAACTAACAGGTCTGTGAGAGCCGGAATTCTTACTGGTTGGTAGGTGATCAAATACTTATGTCATGCAATAAAATGCAAATTAATTACTCAAAAAATCATACAATGTGATTTTCTGGATATTTGTTTTAGATTCCGTCTCTCACAGTTGAAGTGTACCTATGATAAAAATGACAGACCTCTACATGCTTTGTAAGTAGGAAAACCTGCAAAATCGGCAGCGTATCAAATACTTTTTCTCCCCACTGTATTATAATACCAGCAAATCAGTAAGGTGGCAGCCGAATTGTCAATTTAATTTAAAACGGATCAAACATAATTTCAGTCTGCATGACAGCTAACGTTGCGATGCTGTGTTAATAGCATAGGCTAATGTTTTGTCACTCACTCATTATCAGTCACTCACCACTGGTCTGTTAGCGTACTAGTTAGCAGTCTAGGACCTACTACTAACATATATCTACTGTCTGTGTTTAACGTACAGGCTCAGCTAAGTCGTTGAATGTTCTTCTTCAATAAGATGATTCTGGCCTGTAACAAAAAAATCATATAGACTTACTAGGCCCACATATAGGCCTAGCTGCTAACTAGTAGCCTACGCCACATCAATTCAGACCTGCTAACTATTTAAACTGAGCTATATCAGACAAATCTATATAGCCAGCATTGTTTTGTATGGTGATGAGTAATCGTTTTATGAGTCGTTGGAGATTAGCCTAGCTCAGAGATAAAAAGGGAGAGAATCTTCAGTTCCCAAGGCGGTGATGCTAACCGTTACGCTACGAACCTTGGTGATGCTAACCGTTACGCTACGAACCTTGGTGATGCTAACCGTTACGCTACGAACCTTGGTGATGCTAACCGTTACGCTACGAACCTTGTTGATGCTAACCGTTACGCTACGAACCTTGGTGATGCTAACCGTTACGCTACGAACCTTGGTGATGCTAACCGTTACGCTACGAACCTTGGTGATGCTAACCGTTACGCTACGAACCTTGGTGATGCTAACCGTTACGCTCACGAACCTTGGTGATGCTAACCGTTACGCTACGAACCTTGGTGATGCTAACCGTTACGCTACGAACCTTGGTGATGCTAACCGTTACGCTACGAACCTTGGTGATGCTAACCGTTACGCTACGAACCTTGGTGATGCTAACCGTTACGCTCACGAACCTTGGTGATGCTAACCGGTTACGCTACGAACCTTGGTGATGCTAACCGTTACGCTACGAACCTTGGTGATGCTAACCGTTACGCTACGAACCTTGGTGATGCTAACCGTTACGCTACGAACCTTGGTGATGCTAACCGTTACGCTACGAACCTTGGTGATGCTAACCGTTACGCTACGAACCTTGGTGATGCTAACCGTTACGCTACGAACCTTGGTGATGCTAACCGTTACGCTACGAACCTTGGTGATGCTAACCGTTACGCTACGAACCTTGGTGATGCTAACCGTTACGCTACGAACCTTGTTGATGCTAACCGTTACGCTACGAACCTTGGTGATGCTAACCGTTACGCTACGAACCTTGGTGATGCTAACCGTTACGCTACGAACCTTGGTGATGCTAACCCGTTACGCTACGAACCTTGGTGATGCTAACCGTTACGCTACGAACCTTGGTGATGCTAACCGTTACGCTACGAACCTTGGTGATGCTAACCGTTACGCTACGAACCTTGGTGATGCTAACCGTTACGCTACGAACCTTGGTGATGCTAACCGTTACGCTCACGAACCTTGGTGATGCTAACCGTTACGCTACGAACCTTGGTGATGCTAACCGTTACGCTACGAACCTTGGTGATGCTAACCGTTACGCTACGAACCTTGGTGATGCTAACCGTTACGCTACGAACCTTGGTGATGCTAACCGTTACGCTACGAACCTTGGTGATGCTAACCGTTACGCTACGAACCTTGGTGATGCTAACCGTTACGCTACGAACCTTGGTGATGCTAACCGTTACGCTACGAACCTTGGTGATGCTAACCGTTACGCTACGAACCTTGGTGATGCTAACCGTTACGCTACGAACCTTGTTGTAAACATGTCAACTTGACACTGTTTAAATAGTCTAGTGATGACAGGAAGCTGCTGGTTGTTAAGTCACTCACTACTGATTGGACGTTTATTGGTTAAATAGAAATAATCTAAAACAGTTGATGTGTGGAAAACAGTCTCATTTATACAGTTCGGTCATTTATAGAGTTAGCTCTAACCAAGTTAGTAAGCATGGCGTTTTGACTGCTCACAGGTTGCGATAATGATGATGTTGTTTTAACTGGGTGCACCGTGTGCACTCTCATGGCTACTTATGTGGACGGCAAATTCTGATTTTTGTGAACACACTGAAAAGTAACTTCACACTGTTGATCAGTCAGCGTAGATTTGGATTATCATGACAAGAATAAAATGTAATTGCAGCACTGTGTAAAACACACACCCTCTCCCCTCAGCCCTCAAATTAAATGGACACTTCTGATGACGTATCATCACCATGCTTCACTGTAGGTATGGTGCCAGATTTCCTCCAGACATGACGCATGGCTTTCAGGCCAAAGTATCCAGAGAATCTTGTTTTTCATGGTCTGAGAGTCCTTTAGGTGACTTTTGGCAAACTCCAAGCGGACTGTCATGTGTCTTTTACTGAGGAGTGGCTTCCGTCTGGCCACTATACCATAAATGCCTGATTGGTGGAGTGCTGCAGAGATGGTTGTCCTTCTGGAAGGTTCTCCCATCTCCACAGTGGAATTCTGGAGCTCTGTCAGAGTGACCATTGGGTTATTGGTCACCTCCCTGACCAAGGCCCTTCTCCCCCGATTGCTCAGTTTGGCCGGGCGGCCAGCTCTAGGAAGAGTCTTGGTGGTTCCAAACTATTTCCATTTAAGATTGATGGAGGCCACTGTGTTCTTGGGGACCTTCAATGCTGTAGATATTTTTTGGTACCCTTCCCCAGATCTTTGCCTCGACACAATTCTGTCTCGGAGCTCTACGGACAATTTCTTCGACCTCATGGCTTGGTTTTTTGCTCTGACATTCACTGTCAACCTTGGGACCTTATATAGACAGGTGTGTGCCTTTCCAAATCATGTCCAATCAATTGAATTTACCACAGGTGGACTCCAATCAAGTTGTAGAAACATCTCAAGGATGAAACAGGATGCACCTGAGCTCAATTTAGAGTCTCATAGCAAAGGGTCTGAATACTTACAGTTGAAGTCGGAAGTTTACATACACATCTCAAGACATCAGTCAGGAAGTTAAAGCTTGGTCGCAAATGGGTCTTCCAAATGGACAATGACCCCAAGCATACTTCCAAAGTCGTGGCAAAATGGCTTATGGACAACAAAGTCAAGGTATTGGAGTGGCCATCACAAAGTCCTGACCTCAATCCTACAGAACATTTGTGGGCAGAACCAAAAAAGCGTGTGCGAGCAAGGAGGCCTACAAACCTGACTCAGTTACACCAGCTCTGTCAGGAGGAATGGGCCAAAATTCACCCAACTTATTGTGGGAAGCTTGTGGAAGGCTACCTGAAACGTTTGATCCAAGTTAAACAATTTAAAGGCAATGCTACCAAATACTAATTGAGTGTATGTAAACTTCTGACCCACTGGGAATGTGAGGAAATAAATAAAATCTTAAATAAATCATTCTCTCTACAATTATTTTGACATTTCACATTCTTAAAATAAAGTGGTGATCCTAACTGACCTAAGACAGGCAATTCTTACTAGGATTAAATGTCAGGAATTGTGAACAACTGAGTTTAAATGTATTTGGCTAAGGTGTTTGCAAACTTCCGACTTCAACTGTATGTAATGTGGCAGATCAGGGGGTTGGGTCAAGACGTTTACACAGATCAGACACGGCCAGAGTGTGATTAGCTCGGTTTCAAGGGTGTTTATTAATACAATAATCAAAAGAAAGGGTTAGGTCGCCTCCATGATATCCTCTCCAGGATACCGTCTCCACCTACACAGACGTTACCTTACTTCCCCCAGTCCTCTCTCATGTGCTGCCCTTCTGGCCGCTTTATGGGCCTTGATCAATCCGCCCTTAATTACTCCCCAGCTCCCAATCAGCCCCAGTTAGTCCTGTCCGGGGAGCCCGTCGAGACCTGGCCCGTCCAGCAGATGGAGCCACCGCCTCCTGATGTATACTCCAGCCCGTCGAGACCTGGCCCGTCCAGCAGATGGAGCCACCGCCTCCTGATGTATACTCCATCTGTTACCAGGCCTTGACGAGTCTCCCCCTGGTGGCTGACCTGCTGTCCGCCACAGTAAATACATTTTGGTTTCAAACCGTCCAGTTGGTGGCGGCAATACAACTTTTGGATGTAGTCCGCCATAAAACCCACAGAAGAAGAGTGTTTAGGGGCGAGGACTGATGATGTTTGGGCTGCTTCCTGACCGGATCTACAGCGAGCTGCTTCCTGCTGGCGCGTGACAGCATCACGTCGTAGTTGTTTGCGGAGAGACCAACGGCCTTTTGAAACCACAGACATTAAGGCTCTCTTTGGCTTGTGTGTTGTTTAAACGGTAGGAATATTGTATTGGGATGTTTCTATGAGATTACAGGTTCTGTATTGTGTGTTATATCGTTAGGATATATATTTGCATTGATGCTAAGTTAAACTAGCTATCGTTAGGTAGCTTGCACCATAGCCAGTTAGCTAGTTTTAGCTGGCGAGAAACGACTTAAACCCATTAAGTAACAACGCTAATTTCGGGATTCGTTGACAAGTGCTGTCGTTGTAACCAAATAATACATATGTTATGTCAATAACGTTACTGCACCAACATGACATTGCATTACATTGGCCAAGTTTGCTAGCCATGAGCTGAGTTGGGCTAGCTAGCTAGCTAGCTTACTGGGTGACGTTATCTAAAGCAGCTGATGGTGATGAACATATTAGCATCTGATCTGGTTACAGAGTTGGTCATGAATTCCTGGCTGGCACCATAATGTATATGCTTTAACAAACTGCTCTCACCTGCAGAATTAGGCTATGAGAAATGAATGATGCAAAATCTCTATGTTTGTGTGTGGCCAAATAACGTGTTGATTTGAGATTGGGTATTATTTATCAATCAAACCCACCTGTCTCCCTCCTTCCAGGTAGTTATTGATTCTTGTCCAGAGAGGTATCCTACAGCTGTATCAGGATGGATATCCGCGGGGCAGTGGACGCTGCAGTGCCCACCAACATCATCGCTGCCAAGGCAGCTGAGGTCCGAGCCAACAAGGTCAACTGGCAGTCATACCTGCAGTAAGTACACTAACCTCTCGTCTCTTCATACATCCTTTTAGCTCCCTCGTATTTTGTTCATAGGACACTAGGCTTATGCCTGTTTGCCCTTTAAAGCTGCAGTATGTAACGTTTTGGGTGACCTGACCAAATTCACATTATTTTATTTATTTTTTACCTTTTATTTAACTAGGCAAGTCAGTTAAGAACACATTTTTATTAATAATAATAATAATATGCCATTTAGCAGACGCTTTTATCCAAAGCGACTTAAAGTCATGCGTGCATAATTTTGTTTTTTGTTGTGTATGGGTGGTCCCGGGGATCGAACCCACTACCTTGGCGTTACAAGAGTCGTGCTCTACCAGCTGAGCTACAGAGGACCACATATTTACAATGACGGCCTACTCCGGCCAAACCCGGACGATGCTGGGCCAATTGTGCGCCGCCCTATGGGACTCCCAATCACAGCTGGATTGTGATACAGCCTGGAATCTAACCAGGATCTGTAGTGACGCCTCAAGCACTGACAGCTGCGCTGCTTGGGAGCCCAAACATTGACATGTTTGTTATAGATCTGTCATTCTTATTGAAAGGAAGTCTAAAAAGCTGTAGAACTGTTCTGTGAGCTTTTTATATGCTTCCCGGTCTTAAGTTTGGTTTTGTACACCAGCTTCAAACACTTAAATACAATATTTTGGGTTATGGAAAATAAATATTTTTTAGATGGTACAATGATTCTCTACACTTGTTTGTTTTGTCACAAACTGAAATTAGGCAAACTTTTTAGAATTTTAGCAACCAGGAAGTGGCGGAACGATTTCTGCATAGTGCACCTTTTCATTCTGGCATTTTCATGCTGGGCACGAGGCCTAGTACTAGCCTGTAGGTTATTTAGGTATTTCTCAGGGCTGTGAGTCACAGTCTTGTGGAAATGAGTTATTCATGGCTGTCCATTCATAGTACTACACTGACTCTTCTAATCATGGTCTTTAATGAGAAGTTGAATCGGCTTGTATAGTGCTGGGCTGGGACAAAAGCCAGGTCACACTGCTCTTGTAGTATTTCCAGGAGTAATGCGAGCATTGTCAGATACTGCAAGCTGCTTCTGTAATTAGGAACTAAGTGTTAAACAGAAGTCAAAAGACAGACAGAGCAGTTAATCCCAGTGTCTTTATCTAAAGCAGAACTAGGCCTAACCCTGGGATTCACCGCTCCATCTAAAGCAGAACTAGGCCCATAACACTGGGATTCTAGTCTGACTATGTGGACCCCCAGGAAGAGCAGCTGATGCTTTTGCAGTGGCTAATGGGGATCCTAATAAATACAAAATTATATTATTTTTTGAGTGTTCTCATTGTACATTACCAGTCAAAAGTTTGAACACACCTACTCATTCCAGTTAAATAAAATAAAATAAAAAATTAAACTATTTTCTACATTGTAGAATAATAGTGAAGACATCAAAACTATGAAATAACACATATGGAATCATGTAGTAACCAAAAAAGTGTTAAACAAATCAACATATATTTGAGATTCTTCAAATAGCCACCCTTTGCCTTGATGACAGCTTTGCACACTCTTGGCATTTTCTCAACCAGCTTCATGAGGAATGCTTTTCCAACAGTCTTGAAGGAGTTCCCACATATGCTGAGCACTTGTTGGCTGCTTTTCCTTCACTCTGCCGTCCGACTCGTCCCAAACCATCTCAATTGGGTTGAGGTCGGGTGATTGTGGAGGCCAGATCATCTGATGCAGCACTCCATCACTCCTTGGTCAAATAGCCCTTACACAGCCTGGAGGTGTGTTGGGTCATTGTGTCTCAAGTTTTGATGTCTTCACAAATATTCTACAATGTAGAAAATTAAGAAAAACCCTTGAATTAATAGGTTTATCCCAACTTTTGACTGGTACTGTATGTCTAACTTGTGTATTTTAATAGTCATCAATCATACTGTGTGTATCTTGTCTCAAAGGGTTCCAATGATTTCAGCAGAGGTCAGCAGAGGTCAGAGGTCGGGGCAAAGCGATGTATATCTATATGATATAGGCCAATCAGTTATAATGTGTCTCGAGGTCATATGATTGGGGTCAGGTGACTTCAGGAGTGGATTACTGAATTAACATTTGTAGTTTAATAATCATGCTGTGTAGCCTATTTCCTATGGGTCAATCATTTTGACACATAGTATGAGGACTATAAACATGTGAAGGAGTCAAATAACATGCAGCCCAGAAACCCATACATTCCCCACAAGCACGACTCCAACACCATCATTAAGTTTGCTGACGACACAACGGTGGTAGGCCTGATCACCGACAATGATGAGACAGCCTATATGGAGGAGGTCAGAGACCTGGCAGTGTGGTGCCAGGATAACAACCTCTCCCTCAACATGATCAAGACAAAGGAGATGATCGTGGACTACAGGAAAAGGAGGACCGAGCACGCCCCCATTCTCATCGACGGGGCTGTAGTGGAGCGGGTCGAGAGTTTCAAGCTCCTTGGTGTCCACATCACCAACGAGCTATCATGGTCCAAACACACCAAGACAGTCATGAAGAGGGCACAACAATGCCTATTCCCCCTCAGGAGACTGAAAAGATTTGAAATGGGTCCCCAGATCCTCAAAGTTCTACAGCTGCACCATCGAGAGCATCCTGACTGGTTGCATCACCGCCTGGTATGGCAACTGCTCGGCCTCCGACCGCATGGCACTACAGAGGGTAGTGCGTACGGCCCAGTACATCACTGGGGCCAAGCTTCCTGCCATCCAGGACCTCTATACCAGGCGGTGTCAGAGGAAGACTCAAAAAATGGTCAAAGACTCCAGCCACCCTAGTCATAGACTGTTCTCTCTGCTACCGCATGGCAAGCGGTACCGGAGCTCCAAGTCTAGGTCCAAAAGGCTTCTTAACAGCTTCTACCCCCAAGCCATAAGACTCCTGAACAGCTAATCATGGCTACCCGGACAACTTATATTGACCCCCCCCCACCACACACACACACACACACACTTACGCTGCTGCTACTCTCTGTTTATTATCTATGCATAGTCACTTTACCTCTACCTACATGTACATATTACCTCGACTAACCTGTACCCCCGCACATTGACTCTGTACCGGTACCCCCTGTATATAGCCTCGTTATTGTTATTTTATTGTAAAAAAAAAAAAAAAAAAAGAGTTTTTTATGGGGGTAGATCCGCTTTAATATTTCAGATTGTAACTTCCATCAATGTAATTGTCTGCATCACTTCCAAACCCCCATGTTTTTTTTCTCTCGCATATATATATCTATATATATATATCTATATATATATATCTATATATATATATATATATATATATATATATATATACACACACATCCTTTTAAAAATATATTTCCCTTCATTACTTTCCAAACCCACCACCCCTTCCCCAATTGGAGTAAACTAGTGAACAACAACGCTTAGGCCTCTACTTCCAGCACATGTTATTTTATTGTTGCTCTTTAATTATTTGTTATTTTTCTGTTTTCATTTTTATTTGTTTATTTAGTAAATACTTAACCAACAATGCAGTTAAGAAAAAATAAGTGTTAAGGGCTTGTAAGTAAGCATTTCACTGTAAGGTCTACACCTGTTGTATTCGTCGCATGTGACATATACGATTTGATTATTTTATTTTAGACTTATGTGACGCAGCGAATTTTGCCTAGTCAAGATCAAAATGCACAAACAGATCCTAAGAAATAGATTCAAATACCAAAGATCCTCACCTGGCCTGTTTTATTTTAGGCTATTGGTGTTATTGGGCTAGATACAGTGCTTTCGGGAAGTATTCAGACCCCTTGACTTTTTCAAAATTTTGTTACGTTACAGCCTTATTCCAAAATGTATGAAATTATTTTTTCCCCTCATCTTTCTACACAAACGAAAAACGGTTTTTAGACATTTTTGCACATTTATGTGTCGAGGCACAGATCTGGGGAAGGGTACCAAAACATGTCTGCAGCTTTGAAGGTCCCCAAGAACACAGTGGCCTCCATCATTCTTAAATGGAAGAAGTTTGGAACCACCAAGACTCTTCCTAGAGCTGGCCACCCGGCCAAACTGAGCAATCGGGGGAGAAGGGCCTTTGTCAGGGAGGTGACCAAGAACCCGATGGTCGGCCTCCCGAGTGGCGCAGCGGTCTAAGGCACTGCATCGCATTGCTTGAGGCGTCACTACAGACCCGGGTTCAATCCCAGGCTGTGTCACAACCGACCGGGAGTCCCACAGGGTGGTGCACAATTAGCCCAGCGTCGTCCGGGTTAGGGGAGGGTTTGGCCGGGGGGAGCTTTACTTGGCTCATCGTGCTCTAGCGACTCCATGTGGCGGGCCGGGCACCTGCAGGCTGACTTCGGTCGTCAGTTGAACGGTGTTTCCTCCCGACACATTGGTGCGGCTGGCTTCCAGGTTAAGCAGGTGGGTGTTAAGAAGCGCGTTTTGGCGGGTCATGTTTCGGAGGATGCATGATTCGACTTTCGCCTCTCCCGAGCCCATTGGGGAGTTGCAGCGATGAGACAAGATCGCAGTTGAATATCACGAAATTGGGGAGATAAAGGGGGTAATAAATAAATTCAATAAAAAATAACCAGATGGTTACTCGGACAGAGTTTTCTGTGGAGATGGGAGAAACTTCCAGAAGGACAACCATCTCTGCAGCACATCTCTGCAGCACCCCACCAATCAGGCGGAAGCCACTCCTCAGTAAAAGGCACATAACAGCCCGCTTGGAGTTTGCCAAAAGGCACCTAAAGGACTCTGACCATGAGAAATAAGATTATCTGGTGTGATGAAAGCATGGTGGTGGCAGCATCATGCTGTGGGGATGTTTTTCAGCTGCAGGGACTAGGAGACTAGTCAGGATCGAGGGAAAGACGAACAGCGCAAAGTACAGAGAGACCCTTGATAACCTCCTCCAGAGCACTCAGGACCTCAGACTGGGGCGAGGATTCACCTTCCAACAGGACAACAACCCTAAGCACACAGCCAATACAACGCAGGAGTGGCTTCTGGACAAGTCTCTGAATGTCCTTGAGTGGCCCAGCCAGAGCCCGGACTTGAACCTGATTGAACATCTCTGGAGAGACCTGAAAATAGCTTTGCAGCGACGCACCCCATCCAACCTGACAGAGTTTAAAAGGATCTGCAGAGAAGAATGGGAGAAACTCTCCAAATACAGGTGTGCCAAGCTTGTAGCGTCATACCCAAGAAGACTCAAGGCTGTAATCGATGCCAAAGGTGCTTCAACAAAGTACTGAGTAAAGGGTCTGAATACTTATGCCACTTTTATATTTCATTTTTTTTGCTTCGTCATTATGGGGTATACGTTAAATAAGGCTTTAACGTAACATACTTTCCGAATGCATTGTATATACAATGGATATGTGGAAACTCCTTCAAATTTGTGGGTTCTGCTATTTCAGCCACACCCGTTGCTAACAGGTGTATAAAATTGAGCACACAGCCATGCAACCTCCATAGACAAACATTGGCAGTAGAATGGCCTTACTGAAGAGCTCAGTGACTTTCAACGTGGCACCTTCATAGGATGGCACCTTTCCAACAAGTCACTTTGTCGAATTTCTGCCCTGCTTGAGCTGCCCCTGTCAACTGTAAGTGCTGTTATTGTGAAACGTCTAGGAGCAACAACTGCTCAGCCACGAAGTGGTCGGCCACACAAGCTCACAGAACGGGACTGCTGAAGCGCACAGCGCGTAAAAATCGTCTGTCATCGGTTGCAACACTCACTACCAAGTTCCAAACTGCCTCTGGTAGCAACGTCAGCACAAGAACTGTTAGTCGGGAGCTTCATGACATGGGTTTCCATGGCCGATGGCCTCTCACAAGCTTAAGATCACCATGCGCAATGCCAAGCATCGGCTGGAGTGGTGTAAAGCTCGCCGCCATTGGACTCTGGAGCAGTGGAAACATGTTCTCTGGAGTGAATCACGCTTCACCATCTGGCGGATGCCAGGAGAATACTACCTGCCCCAATGCATAGTGCCAACTGTAAAGTTTGGTGGAGGAGGAATAATGGTCTGGGGCAGTTTTTCATGGTTCGGGCTAGGCCCCTTAGTTCCAGTGGAGGGAAATCGTGACGCTTCAGCATACAATGACATTCTAGACTATTCTGTGCTTCCAACTTTGTGGCAAGAAATATTTAAATTCCAAAGCTGTCTGTCTGACCTCCCCGCCCGCAAAATGAAAAATGCTGACTGTGCCGCAATGCTGTGTCGGGGTCTCGCTGGATTCCCCTGCTGTGTCGGGGTCTCGCTGGATTCCCCTGCTGTGTCGGGGTCTCGCTGGATTCCCCTGCTGTGTCGGGGTCTCGTGGGATTCCCGTGCTCTGTCGGGCCTGCAGGTCTCGTGGGATTCCCGTGCTCTGTCGGGCCTGCAGGTCTCGCGGGATTCCCGTGCTCTGTCGGGCCTGCAGGACTCGTGGGATTCCCGTGCTCTGTCGGGCCTGCAGGTCTCGCGGGATTCCCGTGCTCTGTCGGGCCTGCAGGACTCGTGGGATTCCCGTGCTCTGTCGGGCCTGCAGGTCTTGTGGGAATCCCGTGCTCTGTCGGGCCTGCAGGTCTCGCGGGTTTCCGTGTGAATACAGACGTCTTAACGTGCAGCGGAGTAGGTGGCTACTGGAACTGCCCAGTGACATGGGGGAAGTAGGCAGAATGTCCTATTCTCTTTCTGCATCAGACTTTACTTCTTACTTGAACGTTGTTGTGTCTTTAAAAGGCTAAATTACACATTTTGTTAACATATGACCCCAAAGTGATCTGTTCTTGCAATTTTAAGTCTGACTTTTTAGATTTGGATATGATAATTTATCACAAAGTAGTTTGAATGTAGTGAACTTCTTTTCCAAAGTATTTAAAAAAATAAAAATAATAATTAAGGGTAGCTTTAGTGTAGCTTAACTTCTTCCAGTGTGAATTAATTTATAGCTTTTTAAACCCTATTTTCAGAGTAGCTTCCCCAAGACTGTGGTATTAATCATGCTGTGTGTGCCTTGTCTCATAGGGGTCAGATGATCTCTGCCGAGGACTGCGAGTTCATTAAGAAGTTTGAAGTGGCTCACTGTGAGGAGAAACAGACCATCCTCACCAACGAAGGACATCAGGTACAACGCACGTGTACACCACGTACATACACACACACACACACACACACACACACACACACACAATAAACCCGCTAGCTGTTGCTGCATTTAATGTAGCTTCAGATTTGTAACGGGCTGATGTGATTCTCTATTACTAGGGTTGGGCGGTATCCAGATTTTCATCCAGTCATACCTTTTCTGTACCATACCACGGGGATATATTCTGTACCATACCACGGGGATATATTCTGTACCATACCACGGGGATATACGGTAGTACCGGAAGTGCACACAAGGGGTGCTATTAAACAAAGACTGGTGTACCATGACATGCACCACTGAGGTGGACCCACCTGTCTGAATCAATGAGAAAATAGACAAGATGTTGTTGTTGTTGGAGTACTGGACACACGTTTTATAAGATACATGTTTGGCTGAATCGAGAACGAAGATCGTATCGGCAAGTTATGGTTGGTCGTGAATGATCTTTGCTATGTCAAAACGTACCTTTCCTGTAATGGGGAATCTCCTCTGTAGCTACATTTTACTGGTACGTGCATATCCTCCAAGATGGGGTTTCAGATTAGCCGGTCTTCATTTAATGCATGACGTTTTCACAAGGATTCCTTGTGTGCTGTCTTCATGTACATTGTGTCAGTGGTGTCTTGTTTCAGTGTGTGTGTATATAGTGTGTGTGTGTATATAGTGTGTGTGTGTATACAGTGTGTGTGTGTATACAGTGCATTCAGAAAGTATTCAGACCCCTCAACGTTTTCCACATTTTGTTACATTATAGCCTTATCCTGATGTTTTTCCTCAGCAATCTACACTATAATGACAAGGGGGGGGTTAGACATTTTTCAAATGTATTATATTTAAAGTATTCAGACCCTTTGCTATGAGACTCGAAATTGTGCTCAGGTGCATCCTGTTTCCATTGGAGTCCACCTGCAAAAGCCAAGCCATGAGGTCGAAGGAATTGTCTGTAGATCTGGGGAGGGTACCAAAACATGTCTGCAGCATTGAAGGTCCCCAAGAACACAGTGGCCTCCATCATTCTTAAATGGAAGAAGTTTGGAACCACCAAGACTCTTCCTAGAGCTGACCACCAACCTTCCAGGGACCTTCAATGCTGCAGACATGTTTTGGTACCCCTCCCCAGATCTACGGACAATTCCTTCTACCTCATGGCTTGGTTTTTGCTCTGACATGCACTGTCAACTGTGGGACCTTATATAGACAGGTGTGTGCCTTTCCAAATCATGTCCAATCAATTGAATTTACCACAGGTGGACTCCAAACGAGTTATAGATACACAAGAGTCGTTAGAAGGTAAGGGGTTCTTCTACATAGAAGATCATAGGAAATCCCAGGACATAGTGTCTATAATACTGAGTCGTTAGAAGGTAAGGGGTTCTTCTACATAGAAGATCATAGGAAATCCCAGGACATAGTGTCTATAATACTGTAAGGGGTTCTTCTACATAGTAGATCATAGGAAATCCCAGGACATAGTGTCTATAATACTGTAAGGGGTTCTTCTACATAGAAGATCATAGGAAATCCCAGGACATAGTGTCTATAATACTGTAAGGGGTTCTTCTACATAGTAGATCATAGGAAATCCCAGGACATAGTGTCTATAATACTGTAAGGGGTTCTTCTACATAGAAGATCATAGGAAATCCCAGGACATAGTGTCTATAATACTGTAAGGGGTTTTTCTACATAGAAGATCATAGGAAATCCCAGGACAGTCTATAATAGTGAGTCGTTAGAAGGTAATGGGTTCTTCTACATACATTTTACATTTTAGTCATTTAGCAGACGCTCTTATCCAGAGCGATTTACAGTTAGTGAGTGCATACATTTTCAATTAAACCCTATGTAATCTATAAAAACTGTGACAGAAAATGGATGATTTGCAGTATGGATCAGATGGAGGTCATTACCAAATTAATTAATAGGGAAATGTTAGGTGTGCGGCAGATTTGTATAGCATCAAGGTTTGCCACGGTTAAAAAAAGGTTGTGAACCACTGGCCTAGGCTACAAGGGTAAGGGGCAGGGGCGCAGCCATGGGTGGGCCCAATCAGAAAAAAATACTCCTCAGTTTCATCAGCTGTCCGGGTGGCTGGTCTCAGACGATCCCGCAGGTGAAGAAACCGGATGTGGAGGTCCTGAGCTGTCGTGGTTACACGTGGTCTACGGTTGTAAGGCTGGTTGGATGTACTGCCAAATTCTCAAAAATGACGTTGGAGGTGGCTTATATTAACACAAAATTATCTGGCAACAGCTCTGGTGGACATTCCTGCAGTCAGCATGCCAAATGCACGCTCCCTCAACTTGAGACATCTGTGGCGTTGTGTTGTGGGACAAAGCTGCACATTTTAGTGGCCTTTTATTGTCCCCAGCACAAGGTGCACCTGTGTAATGATCATGCTGTTTAATCAGCTTCTTGATATGCCACCTGTCAAGTGGATGGATTATCTTGGCAAAGAAGAAATGCTCACTAACAGGGATGTAAACAAATTTGTGCACAAAATTAGCAAGAAATAAACATTTTGTGCATATGGAACCTTTCTGGGATCTTTTATTTCAGCTCATGAAACATGGGACCAACACTTTACATGTTGTTTGTTTTTGTTCAGTGTGTATTTGTTTTTCTTCAACCACATTTTTGTGGGCAAATAGTGGCCGATACAATCGTATATCACAATGTTTTTTATCGGTTCATAATCACCATAGGACCAAGGTTGACATCGCCTAGTGTGTGTCTGTATAGTTTTAGTAACATGTATATTGTGTGTGTATTTCCAGTGTGCCAAGACGTTCCTGAACCTGATGGCTCATATCTCTAAGGAGCAGACTGTCCAGTACATTCTCACTCTAATAGATGATACCCTGCAGGTAACACACACACACACACACACACACACACACACACACACACACACACACACACACACACACACACACACACACACTACAGGTAACACACACACTACAGGTAACACACGTGTTCACGCTTACCTAGAGATGCAAAGATACCATAGCAACCTTTTCTGAATCATCTGTTTTTACTGTTAAGTTATTCGCTTTTGTCTGGGGATGTGAATGTAGGAGTCGAGGTCTTCACAGGTCCAAAAAGTTTAAAACATAGAGACCCGTTCCGAATGGACCCGAGGACGACTAGACCCATTCCGTATAGACCTGGTCTGATCCAGACCCGATCTGAGTGTGGGAATCAGCAGAAAATTTATTTTTTTAAGCTACTTTATTAACCGGAGATGACAACGTGCGAGAGGAGGGGGAGGGGCCGTACTCTGAGCGAGCGACATGGGGAGGAGAGAGGGAGAGACAGCAACCAACCATGCAGACTCCCACTACAGTAGACTAACAGCTGCCATAGCTAGGTTATTTACCATCCAATATGATTACATAGTACGTGTCTTGACTGCATCAAACCGAGAGAAGCTAGGTAAGCTAGCTAACGTTAGCTAGCGAGGCTAACTGAGGCTACAGTGCATGTGCTTTCTCATCCAACAGTTACCAATAACATCTCCATTCAGAATATGAAGTAGCAGCCTACCTGTTGTCTCTTGGTCATTGTAGCCTGTCCTTCTCCTTTAACTTCCATTGATTAGAGATCTGTTAACTTTTACCACACAGAGGCTCTATAACTGGAGTCTGCTGCAGCTTTGATGACTCATGATTGTCCAACAACAAGCTACACGCTCCACTCATGAAAAGCAACAGCAGCAGCATAAATGCTAACATCTCTCTCTACTGCAGCACTCTGTTAGGATCTGTACGGGCCCTTCTGGACAAGTCAGTTCAAATTACACATACCTGTGACAGTCAGATCCAACCCAGACCTGTGACATTTATTTAGAATTTTGGATCCAGACCCACTCGGGTCATGGATCAGGTCTCTGGTGTTCTGGTACGGGTGGATCCGTGAAGACCTCTATGTAGGAGAACCATCAGAGTTCTGTTAACCCTTTACACTCGTGGGAATTGGCCTATATGAATACAGTTAAATTGAAATGTTTCTTACAGAAGAAATATGGAAAGCATATTCATAACCAGTTTGGAGATTATGGGAAAATGTATTAGATAAAGTTTAGGACACAACAGACCAGCTGACACAAGTCTGAGTTCCAACATTACACTGTGGATTTGATGTGCATTTTACATTTACTGTACTTTTCACCACATTTGTTGATAACGAAATCTCAAAATACTCTGAATACATCCAGTAACATGATTAGAATATTCTTTAAAAATGTGGGGTTTGTGCAACATAAGACAAACTGACAAGGGTTTGAGTGAGAGGTCTCCAAGTGGCCGCACAGTTCCTAAGTCATTTCAATGCACTTTTATGACTCAAAGAAGAGGTCAACTATAAGATGCATTTTTGAGCTGTTAACTTTTCAGTTGAGGAGCTAGAGGAAGCACACTTAGTGTAGTAGTTTAGTTTGGAACACAGCCCTGCATCCCCGCCATCACAGTTACTGCTGTTTACGCAATCCAAAAACACTCCATTATAAATCGCAATCTGCGTCAGGTGGACGTCATTTTAGGGCTTGTTCTATTGCCAACATGACTAGCTAAATTATAAATACAATCTTCTAGTATTAGGCCTTCAAGGCAATTCAGAGAAGCAGATGGTAATTTTGGTGCTCATAGAATGGAGTGGAGTGCATTCAAATGTGTGGTCCGCGGCACCTTGTCTTCACAATACAACAAACAGGCTCGTTTTGTTCAAGACAACCCAGGGAATAACGTCATGTCATCTTGGAACAGGCTCGTTCTGTTCAGGACAACCCAGGGAATAACGCCATGTCATCTTGGAACAGGCTCGTTCTGTTCAGGACAACCCAGGGAATAACGCCATGTCATCTTGGAACAGGCTCGTTCTGTTCAGGACAACCCAGGGAATAACGCCATGTCATCTTGGAACAGGCTCGTTCTGTTCAGGACAACCCAGGGAATAACGCCATGTCATCTTGGAACAGGCTCGTTCTGTTCAGGACAACCCAGGGAATAACGCCATGTCATCTTGGAACAGGCTCGTTCTGTTCAGGACAACCCAGGGAATAACGCCATGTCATCTTGGAACAGGCTCGTTCTGTTCAGGACAACCCAGGGAATAACGCCATGTCATCTTGGAACAGGCTCGTTCTGTTCAGGACAACCCAGGGAATAACGCCATGTCATCTTGGAACAGGCTCGTTCTGTTCAGGACAACCCAGGGAATAACGCCATGTCATCTTGGAACAGGCTCGTTCTGTTCAGGACAACCCAGGGAATAACGCCATGTCATCTTGGAACAGGCTCGTTCTGTTCAGGACAACCCAGGGTATAACGCCATGTCATCTTGGAACAGGCTCGTTCTGTTCAGGACAACCCAGGGTATAACGCCATGTCATCTTGGAACAGGCTCGTTCTGTTCAGGACAACCCAGGGAATAACGCCATGTCATCTTGGAACAGGCTCGTTCTGTTCAGGACAACCCAGGGAATAACGCCATGTCATCTTGGAACAGGCTCGTTCTGTTCAGGACAACCCAGGGAATAACGCCATGTCATCTTGGAACAGGCTCGTTCTGTTCAGGACAACCCAGGGAATAACGCCATGTCATCTTGGAACAGGCTCGTTCTGTTCAGGACAACCCAGGGAATAACGCCATGTCATCTTGGAACAGGCTCGTTCTGTTCAGGACAACCCAGGGAATAACGCCATGTCATCTTGGAACAGGCTCGTTCTGTTCAGGACAACCCAGGGAATAACGCCATGTCATCTTGGAACAGGCTCGTTCTGTTCAGGACAACCCAGGGAATAACGCCATGTCATCTTGGAACAGGCTCGTTCTGTTCAGGACAACCCAGGGAATAACGCCATGTCATCTTGGAACAGGCTCGTTCTGTTCAGGACAACCCAGGGAATAACGCCATGTCATCTTGGAACAGGCTCGTTCTGTTCAGGACAACCCAGGGAATAACGCCATGTCATCTTGGAACAGGCTCGTTCTGTTCAGGACAACCCAGGGAATAACGCCATGTCATCTTGGAACAGGCTCGTTCTGTTCAGGACAACCCAGGGTATAACGCCATGTCATCTTGGAACAGGCTCGTTCTGTTCAGGACAACCCAGGGAATAACGCCATGTCATCTTGGAACAGGCTCGTTCTGTTCAGGACAACCCAGGGAATAACGCCATGTCATCTTGGAACAGGCTCGTTCTGTTCAGGACAACCCAGGGAATAACGCCATGTCATCTTGGAACAGGCTCGTTCTGTTCAGGACAACCCAGGGAATAACGCCATGTCATCTTGGAACAGGCTCGTTCTGTTCAGGACAACCCAGGGAATAACGCCATGTCATCTTGGAACAGGCTCGTTCTGTTCAGGACAACCCAGGGAATAACGCCATGTCATCTTGGAACAGGCTCGTTCTGTTCAGGACAACCCAGGGAATAACGCCATGTCATCTTGGAACAGGCTCGTTCTGTTCAGGACAACCCAGGGTATAACGCCATGTCATCTTGGAACAGGCTCGTTCTGTTCAGGACAACCCAGGGTATAACGCCATGTCATCTTGGAACAGGCTCGTTCTGTTCAGGACAACCCAGGGAATAACGCCATGTCATCTTGGAACAGGCTCGTTCTGTTCAGGACAACCCAGGGAATAACGCCATGTCATCTTGGAACAGGCTCGTTCTGTTCAGGACAACCCAGGGAATAACGCCATGTCATCTTGGAACAGGCTCGTTCTGTTCAGGACAACCCAGGGAATAACGCCATGTCATCTTGGAACAGGCTCGTTCTGTTCAGGACAACCCAGGGAATAACGCCATGTCATCTTGGAACAGGCTCGTTCTGTTCAGGACAACCCAGGGAATAACGCCATGTCATCTTGGAACAGGCTCGTTCTGTTCAGGACAACCCAGGGAATAACGCCATGTCATCTTGGAACAGGCTCGTTCTGTTCAGGACAACCCAGGGAATAACGCCATGTCATCTTGGAACAGGCTCGTTCTGTTCAGGACAACCCAGGGTATAACGCCATGTCATCTTGGAACAGGCTCGTTCTGTTCAGGACAACCCAGGGTATAACGCCATGTCATCTTGGAACAGGCTCGTTCTGTTCAGGACAACCCAGGGAATAACGCCATGTCATCTTGGAACAGGCTCGTTCTGTTCAGGACAACCCAGGGAATAACGCCATGTCATCTTGGAACAGGCTCGTTCTGTTCAGGACAACCCAGGGAATAACGCCATGTCATCTTGGAACAGGCTCGTTCTGTTCAGGACAACCCAGGGAATAACGCCATGTCATCTTGGAACAGGCTCGTTCTGTTCAGGACAACCCAGGGAATAACGCCATGTCATCTTGGAACAGGCTCGTTCTGTTCAGGACAACCCAGGGAATAACGCCATGTCATCTTGGAACAGGCTCGTTCTGTTCAGGACAACCCAGGGAATAACGCCATGTCATCTTGGAACAGGCTCGTTCTGTTCAGGACAACCCAGGGAATAACGCCATGTCATCTTGGAACAGGCTCGTTCTGTTCAGGACAACCCAGGGAATAACGCCATGTCATCTTGGAACAGGCTCGTTCTGTTCAGGACAACCCAGGGAATAACGCCATGTCATCTTGGAACAGGCTCGTTCTGTTCAGGACAACCCAGGGAATAACGCCATGTCATCTTGGAACAGGCTCGTTCTGTTCAGGACAACCCAGGGAATAACGCCATGTCATCTTGGAACAGGCTCGTTCTGTTCAGGACAACCCAGGGAATAACGCCATGTCATCTTGGAACAGGCTCGTTCTGTTCAGGACAACCCAGGGAATAACGCCATGTCATCTTGGAACAGGCTCGTTCTGTTCAGGACAACCCAGGGAATAACGCCATGTCATCTTGGAACAGGCTCGTTCTGTTCAGGACAACCCAGGGAATAACGCCATGTCATCTTGGAACAGGCTCGTTCTGTTCAGGACAACCCAGGGTATAACGCCATGTCATCTTGGAACAGGCTCGTTCTGTTCAGGACAACCCAGGGTATAACGCCATGTCATCTTGGAACAGGCTCGTTCTGTTCAGGACAACCCAGGGAATAACGCCATGTCATCTTGGAACAGGCTCGTTCTGTTCAGGACAACCCAGGGAATAACGCCATGTCATCTTGGAACAGGCTCGTTCTGTTCAGGACAACCCAGGGAATAACGCCATGTCATCTTGGAACAGGCTCGTTCTGTTCAGGACAACCCAGGGAATAACGCCATGTCATCTTGGAACAGGCTCGTTCTGTTCAGGACAACCCAGGGAATAACGCCATGTCATCTTGGAACAGGCTCGTTCTGTTCAGGACAACCCAGGGAATAACGCCATGTCATCTTGGAACAGGCTCGTTCTGTTCAGGACAACCCAGGGAATAACGCCATGTCATCTTGGAACAGGCTCGTTCTGTTCAGGACAACCCAGGGAATAACGCCATGTCATCTTGGAACAGGCTCGTTCTGTTCAGGACAACCCAGGGAATAACGCCATGTCATCTTGGAACAGGCTCGTTCTGTTCAGGACAACCCAGGGAATAACGCCATGTCATCTTGGAACAGGCTCGTTCTGTTCAGGACAACCCAGGGAATAACGCCATGTCATCTTGGAACAGGCTCGTTCTGTTCAGGACAACCCAGGGAATAACGCCATGTCATCTTGGAACAGGCTCGTTCTGTTCAGGACAACCCAGGGAATAACGCCATGTCATCTTGGAACAGGCTCGTTCTGTTCAGGACAACCCAGGGAATAACGCCATGTCATCTTGGAACAGGCTCGTTCTGTTCAGGACAACCCAGGGAATAACGCCATGTCATCTTGGAACAGGCTCGTTCTGTTCAGGACAACCCAGGGAATAACGCCATGTCATCTTGGAACAGGCTCGTTCTGTTCAGGACAACCCAGGGAATAACGCCATGTCATCTTGGAACAGGCTCGTTCTGTTCAGGACAACCCAGGGAATAACGCCATGTCATCTTGGAACAGGCTCGTTCTGTTCAGGACAACCCAGGGAATAACGCCATGTCATCTTGGAACAGGCTCGTTCTGTTCAGGACAACCCAGGGAATAACGCCATGTCATCTTGGAACAGGCTCGTTCTGTTCAGGACAACCCAGGGAATAACGCCATGTCATCTTGGAACAGGCTCGTTCTGTTCAGGACAACCCAGGGAATAACGCCATGTCATCTTGGAACAGGCTCGTTCTGTTCAGGACAACCCAGGGAATAACGCCATGTCATCTTGGAACAGGCTCGTTCTGTTCAGGACAACCCAGGGAATAACGCCATGTCATCTTGGAACAGGCTCGTTCTGTTCAGGACAACCCAGGGAATAACGCCATGTCATCTTGGAACAGGCTCGTTCTGTTCAGGACAACCCAGGGTATAACGCCATGTCATCTTGGAACAGGCTCGTTCTGTTCAGGACAACCCAGGGTATAACGCATGTCAGCTTGTAACTACATCAAAAATGGTGATCATACATTTTGACATTGTATATGACAGTTTTATGATATGGAAATGTGAAGTGCACATTTGGACTCGCGTGTGTTTTTGGCTTGTTTCTGTGACATGATTTATGATCCTCAACGTCTCAACTTTCAAAATACATTGAGACCTCTTAATTTACAGCATTAACCTCAGACAACAAAAAAATATGCAAAAGTTGCCCAATTAGCGGGAGGGGTGGGGGCAACATGTTGTTGCGCGCGGTGCTGGAGTTCAGAACGGCTGTCAGTCGAAACCCATACAGAGCTGTGAAGTGGAGACCCTGAGCTCTGACATCTTGTATAGCATGTTACTGTACAGCCACTCGTACCAATCAGTGTCCAAATCTGCCATTTTCAACCCGTATATGGGTACGAGTGTAAAGGGTTAATGTTCCTTTGCCTGTTCCTTTAGAACCACTCAAGGTTAAAACAGAGTTATGTTGTATTTCTGTAGGAGAATCACCAGAGGGTGAACATCTTTTTCGACTACTCCAAAAAGACCAAGAACACCGCCTGGTCCTACTTTCTGCCCATGCTCAACCGCCAGGACCTGTTCACCGTCCACATGGTTAGTATGACTACGCCACACACTAACCTACAGTTAGTACTGAGGAAGAGAGGAAGAGATGGAGCAGGAGGAGAGGAAGAGATGGAGCAGGAGATGAGGAAGAGAGAGGGGAGAGATTGAGGAGAGAGTGAGAGATGGAAGAGAGGAGAGGGCGAGATGGAGGAGGAGATGAGGAAGAGATGGAGGAGAGGAAGAGCTGGAGTAGGGGGAGAGGGAGGAAGAGAGGGAGGAAGAGAGGTGAGAGAGGGAGAGAGCGAGGAGAGGGAGAGAGCGAGGAGAGGGAGAGAGGAAGAGGGGGAGGAGAGGGGGGAGGGAGGAGAGGAAGAGGGAGGAGAGGGGAGTAGAGGGAGGAGAGGGAGAGAGATGGGGAGAGGGAGAGGTAGGGGGGAGGAGAGGGAGGAGAGGGAGAGGGGAGAGGAGGAGGTAGAGGGAGGAGAGGGACAGGGAGGGAGGAGAGGGATGGAGGAGAGGTAGAGAGGAGAGGGGGGGAGGGAGGAGAGGAAGAGGGGGGAGGGAGGAGAGGAAGAGGGGGGAGGAAGAGGGGGAGGGGGGGGACGGAGGAGAGGAAGAGGGGGGAAGGGGGGACGGAGGAGAGGAAGAGGGGGGGACGGAGGAGGGAGAGAGGGAGAGGAGGGAGAGGAGGGAGAGGGATGAGAGGGGAGGAGAGAAGCTGAAAAGAAGAGGACAGCTAGACTATTCAAAGCAGATGTCTTATGATGTATTCACAATGACCAGAAGGTTATTTGCATATAGTTTGGATTTCCATATTTATTGTGGCCTTTTGTTGTAAAATATTAGAAATGGAAGGATTCTTTTGATCTCTAGCTCTCTCTGGGAGAGGAGAGATGCACTTCATAGATAGTGGAATGTCTGCTGCATTAACATGACTGTGGAAATGGAATTTGAACAATAAGCCATACCATCAGCATTGAATAGTGAGTGACTTTAATATTGAGCTGGCTCAGGCTGGGCTTTAGGGTCTGACTTGTAGTCTCTCCTTTCTCCCAGGCGGCCAGGATCATCGCTAAGCTAGCAGCCTGGGGTCGTGACCTGATGGAGGGAAGTGACCTCAACTACTACTTCAACTGGATCAAGACCCAGCTCAGCTCCCAGGTATATAACCCTCTGATCTAAACCACATGTATATCAGCCCCATCCCAGCTCCCAGGGATATAACCCTCTGAACTAAACCACATGTATATCAGCCCCATCCCAGCTCCCAGGTATATAACCCTCTGATCTAAACCACATGTATATCAGCCCCATCCCAGCTCCCAGGTATATAACCCTCTGAACTAAACCACATGTATATCAGCCCCATCCCAGCTCCCAGGTATATAACCCTCTGATCTAAACCACATGTATATCAGCCCCATCCCAGCTCCCAGGTATATAACCCTCTGATCTAAACCACATGTATATCAGCCCCATCCCAGCTCCCAGGTATATAACCCTCTGATCTAAACCACATGTATATCAGCCCCATCCCAGCTCCCAGGTATACAGTGGGGGAAAAAGTATTTAGTCAGCCACCAATTGTGCAAGTTCTACCACTTAAAAAGATGAGAGAGGCCTGTAATTTTCATCATAGGTACACGTAAACTATGACAGACAAATTGAGATTTTTTTTCCAGAAAATCGAACAGTAGGATTTTTAATGAATTTATTTGCAAATTATGGTGGAAAATAAGTATTTGGTCACCTACAAACAAACAAGATTTCTGGCTCTCACAGACCTGTAACTTCTTCTTTAAGAGGCTCCTCTGTCCTCCACTCGTTACCTGTATTAATGGCACCTGTTTGAACTTGTTATCAGTATAAAAGACACCTGTCCATAACCTCAAACAGTCACACTCCAAACTCCACTATGGCCAAGACCAAAGAGCTGTCAAAGGACACCAGAAACAAAATTGTAGACCTGCACCAGGCTGGGAAGACTGAATCTGCAATAGGTAAGCAGCTTGGTTTGAAGAAATCAACTGTGAGAGCAATTATTAGGAAATGGAAGACATACAAGACCACTGATAATCTCCCTCGATCTGGGGCTCCACGCAAGATCTCACCCCGTGGGGTCAAAATGATTACAAGAACACTGAGCAAAAATCCCAGAACCACACGGGGGGACCTAGTGAATGACCTGCAGAGAGCTGGGACCAAAGTAACAAAGCCTACCATCAGTAACACACTACGCCGCCAGGGACTCAAATCCTGCTTAAGCCAGTACATGTCCAGGCCCGTCTGAAGTTTGCTAGAGTGCATTTGGATGATCCAGAAGAGGATTGGGAGAATGTCATATGGTCAGATGAAACCAAAATATAACTTTTTGGTAAAAACTCAACTCGTCATGTTTGGAGGACAAAGAATGCTGAGTTGCATCCAAAGAACACCATACCTACTGTGAATTATGGGGGTGGAAACATAATGCTTTGGGGCTGTTTTTCTGCAAAGAGACCAGGACGACTGATCCGTGTAAAGGAAAGAATGAACGGGGCCATGTATCGTGAGATTTTGAGTGAAAACCTCCTTCCATCAGCAAGGGCATTGAAGATTAAACGTGGCTGGGTCTTTCAGCATGCCAATGATCCCAAACACACCGCCCGGGCAACGAAGGAGTGGCTTCGTAAGAAGCATTTCAAGGTCCTGGAGTGGCCTAGCCAGTCTTCAGATCTCAACCCCATAGAAAATCTTTGGAGGGAGTTGAAAGTCCGTGTTGTCCAGCGACAGCCCCAAAACATCACTGCTCTAGAGGAGATCTGCATGGAGGAATGGGCCAAAATACCAGCAACAGTGTGTGAAAACCTTGTGAAGACTTACAGAAAACGTTTGACCTGTGTCATTGCCAACAAAGGGTATATAACAAAGTATTGAGAAACTTTTGTTATTGACCAAATACTTATTTTCCACCATAATTTGCAAATAAATTCATAAAAAATCCTACAATGTGATTTTCTGGATTTTTTTTTCTCATTTTGTCTGTCATAGTTGACGTGTACCAATGATGAAAATTACAGGCCTCTCATCTTTTTAAGTGGGAGAACTTGCACAATTGGTGGCTGACTAAATACTTTTTTCCCCACTGTATAACCCTCTGATCTAAACCACATGTATATCAGCCCCATCCCAGCTCCCAGGTATATAACCCTCTGAACTAAACCACATGTATATCAGCCCCATCCCAGCTCCCAGGTATATAACCCTCTGATCTAAACCACATGTATATCAGCCCCATCCCAGCTCCCAGGTATATAACCCTCTGATCTAAACCACATGTATATCAGCCCCATCCCAGCTCCCAGGTATATAACCCTCTGATCTAAACCCCATGTATATCAGCCCCATCCCAGCTCCCAGGTATACAACCCTCTGAACTAAACCACATGTACAGTGAAGGAAAAAAGTATTTGATCCCCTGCTGATTTTGTACGTTTGCCCACTGACAAAGAAATGATCAGTCTATAATTTTAATGGTAGGTTTATTTGAACAGTGAGAGACAGAATAATAACAAAAAAATCCAGAAAGACGCATGTCAAGAATGTTATAAATTGATTTGCATTTTAATGAGGGAAATAAGTATTTGACCCCCTCTCAATCAGAAAGATTTCTGGCTCCCAGGTGTCTTTTAAAACAGGTAACGAGCTGAGATTAGGAGCACACTCTTAAAGGTAGTGCTCTTAATCTCAGCTTGTTACCTGTATAAAAGACACCTGTCCACAGAAGCAATCAATCAATCAGATTCCAAACTCTCCACCATGGCCAAGACCAAAGAGCTCTCCAAGGATGTCAGGGACAAGATTGTAGACCTACACAAGGCTGGAATGGGCTACAAGACCATCGCCAAGCAGCTTGGTGAAAAGGTGACAACAGTTGGTGTGATTATTCGCAAATGGAAGAAACACAAAATAACTGTCAATCTCCCTCGGCCTGGGGCTCCATGCAAAAGCTCACCTCGTGGAGTTGCAATGATCATGAGAATGGTGAGGAATCAGCACAGAACTACATGGGAGGATCTTGTAAATTATCTCAAGGCAGCTAGGACCATAGTCACCAAGAAAACAATTGGTAACACACTACGCCATGAAGGAAAACCTGCAGCTCCCGCAAGGTCCCCCTGCTCAAGAAAGCACATATACAGGCCCGTCTGAAGTTTGCCAATGAACATCTGAATGATTCAGAGGAGAACTGGGTAAAAGTGTTGTGGTCAGATGAGACCAAAATCGAGCTCTTTGGCATCAACTCAACTCGCGGTGTTTGGAGGAGGAGGAATGCTGCCTATGACCCCAAGAACACCATCCCCACCGTCAAACATGGAGGTGGAAACATTATGCTTTGGGGGTGTTTTTCTGCTAAGGGGACAGGACAACTTCATCGCATCAAAGGGACGATGGACGGGGCCATGTACCATCAAATCTTGGGTGAGAACCTCCTTCCCTCAGCCAGGGCATTGAAAATGGGTCGTTGATGGGTATTCCAGCATGACAATGACCCAAAACACACGGCCAAGGCAACAAAGGAGTGGCTCAAGAAGAAGCACATTAAGGTCCTGGAGTGGCATAGAAAATCTGTGGAGGGAGCTGAAGGTTCGAGTTGCCAAACGTCAGCCTCGAAACCTTAATGACTTGGAGAAGATCTGCAAAGAGGAGTGGAACAAAATCCCTCCTGAGATGTGTGCAAACCTGGTGGCCAACTACAAGAAACGCCTGACCTCTGTGATTGCCAACAAGGGTTTTGCCACCAAGTACTAAGTCATGTTTTGCAGAGGGGTCAAATACTTATTTCCCTCATTAAAATGCAAATCAATTTATAACATTTGTGACATGCGTTTTTCTGGATTTTTTTGTTGTTATTCTGTCTCTCACTGTTCAAATAAACCTACCATTAAAATTATAGACTGATCATGTCTTTGTCAGTGGGCAAACGTACAAAATCAGCAGGGGATCACATACTTCTTTCCCTCACTGTATATCAGCCCCATCCCAGCTCCCAGGTATATAACCCTCTGATCTAAACCACATGTATATCAGCCCCATCCCAGCTCCCAGGTATATAACCCTCTGATCTAAACCACATGTATATCAGCCCCATCCCAGGTATATAACCCTCTGATCTAAACCACATGTATATCAGCCCCATCCCAGGTATATAACCCTCTGATCTAAACCACATGTATATCAGCCCCATCCCAGCTCCAAGGTATATAACCCTCTGATCTAAACCACATGTATATCAGCCCCATCCCAGCTCCCAGGTATATAACCCTCTGAACTAAACCACATGTATATCAGCCCCATCCCAGGTATATAACCCTCTGATCTAAACCACATGTATATCAGCCCCATCCCAGCTCCCAGGTATATAACCCTCTGATCTGAACCACATGTATATCAGCCCCATCCCAGCTCCCAGGTATATAACCCTCTGATCTAAACCACATGTATATCAGCCCCATCCCAGCTCCCAGGTATATAACCCTCTGATCTAAACCACATGTATATCAGCCCCATCCCAGCTCCCAGGTATATAACCCTCTGATCTAAACCACATGTATATCAGCCCCATCCCAGCTCCCAGGTATATAACCCTCTGATCTAAACCACATGTATATCAGCCCCATCCCAGGTATATAACCCTCTGATCTAAACCACATGTATATCAGCCCCATCCCAGCTCCCAGGTATATAACCCTCTGATCTAAACCACATGTATATCAGCCCCATCCCAGCTCCCAGGTATATAACCCTCTGATCTAAACCACATGTATATCAGCCCCATCCCAGCTCCCAGGTATATAACCCTCTGATCTAAACCACATGTATATCAGCCCCATCCCAGCTCCCAGGTATATAACCCTCTGATCTAAACCACATGTATATCAGCCCCATCCCAGGTATATAACCCTCTGATCTAAACCACATGTATATCAGCCCCATCCCAGGTATATAACCCTCTGATCTAAACCACATGTATATCAGCCCCATCCCAGCTCCCAGGTATATAACCCTCTGATCTAAACCACATGTATATCAGCCCCATCCCAGCTCCCAGGTATATAACCCTCTGATCTAAACCACATGTATATCAGCCCCATCCCAGCTCCCAGGTATATAACCCTCTGATCTAAACCACATGTATATCAGCCCCATCCCAGCTCCCAGGTATATAACCCTCTGATCTAAACCACATGTATATCAGCCCCATCCCAGCTCCCAGGTATATAACCCTCTGATCTAAACCACATGTATATCAGCCCCATCCCAGCTCCCAGGTATATAACCCTCTGATCTAAACCACATGTATATCAGCCCCATCCCAGCTCCCAGGTATATAACCCTCTGATCTAAACCACATGTATATCAGCCCCATCCCAGCTCCCAGGTATATAACCCTCTGATCTAAACCACATGTATATCAGCCCCATCCCAGGTATATAACCCTCTGATCTAAACCACATGTATATCAGCCCCATCCCAGGTATATAACCCTCTGATCTAAACCACATGTATATCAGCCCCATCCCAGCTCCCAGGTATATAACCCTCTGATCTAAACCACATGTATATCAGCCCCATCCCAGCTCCCAGGTATATAACCCTCTGATCTAAACCACATGTATATCAGCCCCATCCCAGCTCCCAGGTATATAACCCTCTGATCTAAACCACATGTATATCAGCCCCATCCCAGCTCCCAGGTATATAACCCTCTGATCTAAACCACATGTATATCAGCCCCATCCCAGCTCCCAGGTATATAACCCTCTGATCTAAACCACATGTATATCAGCCCCATCCCAGCTCCCAGGTATATAACCCTCTGATCTAAACCACATGTATATCAGCCCCATCCCAGCTCCCAGGTATATAACCCTCTGAACTAAACCACATGTATATCAGCCCCATCCCAGCTCCCAGGTATATAACCCTCTGATCTAAACCACATGTATATCAGCCCCATCCCAGCTCCCAGGTATATAACCCTCTGAACTAAACCACATGTATATCAGCCCCATCCCAGCTCCCAGGTATATAACCCTCTGATCTAAACCACATGTATATCAGCCCCATCCCAGCTCCCAGGTATATAACCCTCTGAACTAAACCACATGTATATCAGCCCCATCCCAGCTCCCAGGTATATAACCCTCTGATCTAAACCACATGTATATCAGCCCCATCCCAGCTCCCAGGTATATAACCCTCTGATCTAAACCACATGTATATCAGCCCCATCCCAGCTCCCAGGTATATAACCCTCTGAACTAAACCACATGTATATCAGCCCCATCCCAGCTCCCAGGTATATAACCCCACAACCAATGTTCCTTCTAAATTGTTCTGTCACTGCGCAAATTTCAGGTCTGCTGAGCGCAAACTTGAATGTTGTGAAAATTCTGTGCCACTGCTAGCATGCGTTTACTGTGAAAATGCTTTAAGTTAGTTTTAAGTGGCCAAGTAGGCTACTGTGGCTATTTGATCATAATGTAGGCCTACCAGAGTGGCCTACCATCAAAAACAATGGAGAAAATGCATCCCATAACATTTTAACATGGAAATAGCTGTTCTGTCATTCAGCCTACAGTAGCAGCCAATGGGTGGTGTTCAATGTAGGGCTACATTCCATGAGACTTTAGAAAAAACTATTGACATTAACCTGTTTATCCACTTGTCCTTCAGACAAGGAGGTGACTGAAAATATTGTGTTGTTTGATGCAAGAAACCACTTTACAAAATAAAATGCATTATTATTCCCATACCATTATTACAGAGAATCAGACAAATTATGCTACCCTCTGCCTATTGGCTACTTAACTTATTCAAGCCTGTCTCAAAATACAACACTGCCCCTTTAAGACAAAAAAAAGCTCTTTACCCGACTCACTTTTCAAAGATTTCTAGAAATGTACATGTTTTGTGCTCTTGTAGGAAGCAAACACTCTCCTATTGCTGACTACAAATGATCTATAACTGGGCTAATAACTCACTAACTAGCTAAGGATATGAACACATGATCTATAACTGGGCTAATAACTCACTAACTAGCTAAGGATATGAACACATGATCTATAACTGGGCTAATAACTCACTAACTAGCAAAGGATGTGAACAAATGGCACAGGTGGTTACATGCAGCTCTCGCTTTGATTACAAAACAAGCTCATCTACTCACGACCGCTCATGCTGTAATGGCACAGATCCATATATGGCAATAGTCTATTTGCATATAGGCCTACTGCAGCTCTGATTGGTCTGTAGACTGTCTGAGTCGTGCATCTCAATGCAATAGAATCCTACTCTGATGCGCTCTGCCTACAACAAAATCTCTTGCATATTTAGTTTTGCATGCCAAGTCTCGCATAGTTTGTTTTGTTTCGGTATGTTGCATTGAAAGTGGCTAATAGGAGTTTTCAGTGGTTATCTAGCTAGGTGTTGTCAGTGGTTATCTAGCTAGGTGTTTTTCTAGCTAGGTGTTTTTCTAGCTAGGTGTTTTTCTAGCTAGGTGTTTTCAGTGGTTATCTAGCTAGGTGTTTTTCTAGCTAGGTGTTTTTCTAGCTAGGTGTTTTTCTAGCTAGGTGTTTTTCTAGCTAGGTGTTTTTCTAGCTAGGTGTTTTCAGTGGTTATCTAGCTAGGTGTTATCCAGCTAGGTGTTTTCAGTGGTTATCTAGCTAGGTGTTTTCAGTGGTTATCTAGCTAGGTGTTTTCAGTGGTTATCCAGCTAGGTGTTTTCAGTGGTTATCCAGCTAGGTGTTTTCAGTGGTTATCCAGCTAGGTGTTTTCAGTGGTTATCCAGCTAGGTGTTTTCAGTGGTTATCCAGCTAGGTGTTTTCAGTGGTTATCTAGCTAGGTGTTTTTCTAGCTAGGTGTTTTTCTAGCTAGGTGTTTTCAGTGGTTATCTAGCTAGGTGTTTTTCTAGCTAGGTGTTTTCAGTGGTTATCTAGCTAGGTGTTTTCAGTGGTTATCTAGCTAGGTGTTTTTCTAGCTAGGTGTTTTCAGTGGTTATCTAGCTAGGTGTTTTGTCTGTTTTCAGTGGTTATCTAGCTAGGTGTTTCAGTCTATTCATCCTCTCCATCTGAGAAAACAACATTACAGCTTGAGCACATTACCACACACAGTCCCTGGTGTATAGCTGTATGACAGACCACACAGTCCCTGGTGTATAGCTGTATGACAGACCACACAGTCCCTGGTGTATAGCTGTATGACAGACCACACAGTCCCTGGTGTATAGCTGTATGACAGACCACACTGTCCCTGGTGTATAGCTGTATGACAGACCACATAGTCCCTGGTGTATAGCTGTATGGGAGACCACACAGTCCCTGGTGTATAGCTGTATGACAGACCACATAGTCCCTGGTGTATAGCTGTATGACAGACCACACAGTCCCTGGTGTATAGCTGTATGACAGACCACACAGTCCCTGGTGTATAGCTGTATGACAGACCACACAGTCCCTGGTGTATAGCTGTATGACAGACCACACAGTCCCTGGTGTATAGCTGTATGACAGACCACACAGTCCCTGGTGTATAGCTGTATGACAGACCACACAGTCCCTGGTGTATAGCTGTATGACAGACCACACAGTCCCTGGTGTATAGCTGTATGACAGACCACACTGTCCCTGGTGTATAGCTGTATGACAGACCACATAGTCCCTGGTGTATAGCTGTATGACAGACCACACAGTCCCTGGTGTATAGCTGTATGACAGACCACACAGTCCCTGGTGTATAGCTGTATGGGAGACAAGGGTTCTCCCCAGAGAATGTAAGGGGGGCGCTGCGCCACCTTGTGGACTGGCTGTGCCACTATGGAAATAACAAATCATGTACCGTATTGTTGGCTCTAGATTGAAGGAAATGGCATTTACAGGTGTTCAAAAACACAACAATCTCTGAGTCCAAACCGTAATCGACAGCACCAGCCACAGGAGGTTGGTGTCACCTTAATTGGGGAGGACGGGCTCGTGGTAATGGCTGGAGCGGAGTCAGTGGAAGGGTTGGGGAGGACGGGCTCGTGGTAATGGCTGGAGCGGAGTCAGTGGAATGGGGAGGTCGGGCTCGTGGTAATGGCTGGAGCGGAATCAGTGGAATGGTTGGAGGACGGGCTCGTGGTAATGGCTGGAGCGGAATCAGTGGAATGGTTGGGGAGGACGGGCTCGTGGTAATGGCTGGAGCTGAATCAGTGGAATGGTTGGGGAGGATGGGCTCGTGGTAATGGCTGGAGCGGAGTCAGTGGAAGGGTTGGGGAGGACGGGCTCGTGGTAATGGCTGGAGCGGAATCAGTGGAATGGTTGGGGAGGACGGGCTCGTGGTAATGGCTGGAGCGGTATCAGTGGAATGGTTGGGGAGGACGGGCTCGTGGTAATGGCTGGAGCGGAGTCAGTGGAAGGGTTGGGGAGGACGGGCTCGTGGTAATGGCTGGAGTGGAGTCAGTGGAAGGGTTGGGGAGGACGGGCTCGTGGTAATGGCTGGAGCGGAATCAGTGGAATGGTTGGGGAGGACGGGCTCGTGGTAATGGCTGGAGCGGAATCAGTGGAACGGTTGGGGAGGACGGGCTCGTGGTAATGGCTGGAGCGGAATCAGTGGAATGGTTGGGGAGGACGGGCTCGTGGTAATGGCTGGAGCGGAATCAGTGGAATGGTTGGGGAGGACGGGCTCGTGGTAATGGCTGGAGCGGAATCAGTGGAATGGTTGGGGAGGACGGGCTCGTGGTAATGGCTGGAGCGGAGTCAGTGGAAGGGTTGGGGAGGACGGGCTCGTGGTAATGGCTGGAGCGGAATCAGTGGAATGGTTGGGGAGGACGGGCTCGTGGTAATGGCTGGAGCGGAATCAGTGGAATGGGGAGGACGGGCTCGTGGTAATGGCTGGAGCGGAATCAGTGGAATGGGGAGGACGGGCTCGTGGTAATGGCTGGAGCGGAATCAGTGGAATGGTTGGGGAGGACTGGCTCGTGGTTATGGCTGGAGCGGAATCAGTGGAATGGTTGGGGAGGACGGGCTCGTGGTAATGGCTGGAGCGGAATCAGTGGAATGGTTGGGGAGGACGGGCTCGTGGTAATGGATGGAGTGGAATCAGTGGAATGGGGAGGACGGGCTCGTGGTAATGGCTGGAGCGGAATCAGTGGAATGGGGAGGACGGGCTCGTGGTAATGGCTGGAGCGGAATCAGTGGAATGGTTGGGGAGGACGGGCTCGTGGTAATGGCTGGAGCGGAATCAGTGGAAGGGTTGGGGAGGACGGGCTCGTGGTAATGGCTGGAGCGGAATCAGTGGAATGGTTGGGGAGGACGGGCTCGTGGTAATGGCTGGAGCGGAATCAGTGGAATGGTTGGGGAGGACGGGCTCGTGGTAATGGCTGGAGCGGAGTCAGTGGAATGGTTGGGGAGGACGGGCTCGTGGTAATGGCTGGAGTGGAGTCAGTGGAACGCTCCGTTCCAGCCATTATTATGAGCCGTCCTCCCCTCAGCAGCTTCCACTGGCACCACCATCTTAACAAATCCTGTAGAGAATCCTGGGAGATCACAATGTCCCTTCCTGCTGTATAGAGTGCATTCTAAAAGTATTTAGACCTCTTCCCCTTTTCCACATTTTGTTACGTTACAGCCTTATTCTAAAATGGATTAAAAAAAAATATATATATATACACTGCTCAAAAAAAATAAAGGGAACACTTAAACAACACAATGTAACTCCAAGTCAATCACACTTCTGTGAAATCAAACTGTCCACTTAGGAAGCAACACTGATTGACAATAAATGTCACATGCTGTTGTGCAAATGGAATAGACAACAGGTGGAAATTATAGGCAATTAGCAAGACACCCCCAAAAAAGGACTGGTTTTGCAGGTGGTGACCACTTCTCAGTTCCTATGCTTCCTGGCTGATGTTTTGGTTACTTTTGAATGCTGGCGGTGCATTCACTCTAGTGGTAGCATGAGACGGAGTCTACAACCCACACAAGTGGCTCAGGTAGTGCAGCTCATCCAGGATGGCACATCAATGCGAGCAGTGGCAAGAAGGTTTGCTGTGTCTGTCAGCGTAGTGTCCAGAGCATGGAGGCGCTACCAGGAGACAGGCCAGTACATCAGGAGACGTGGAGGAGGCCGTAGGAGGTCAACAACCAAGCAGCAGGACTGCTACCTCCGCCTTTGTGCAAGGAGGAGCAGGAGGAGCACTGCCAGAGCCCTGCAAAATGACCTCCAGCAGGTCACAAATGTGCATGTGTCTGCTCAAACGGTCAGAAACAGACTCTATGAGGGTGGTATGAGGGCCCGACGTCCACAGGTGGGGGTTGTGCTTACAGCCCAACACCGTGCAGGACGTTTTGGCATTTGCCAGAGAACACCAAGATTGGCAAATTCGCCACTGGCGCCCTGTGCTCTTCACAGATGAAAGCAGGTTCACACTGAGCACATGTGACAGACGTGACAGAGTCTGGAGACGCCGTGGAGAACGTTCTGCTGCCTGCAACATCCTCCAGCATGACCGGTTTGGCGGTGGGTCAGTCATGGTGTGGGGTGGCATTTCTTTGGGGGGCCGCACAGCCCTCCAAGTGTTCGCCAGAGGTAGCCTGACTGCCATTAGGTACCGAGATGAGATCCTCAGACCCCTTGTGAGACCATATGCTGGTGCGGTTGGCCCTGGGTTCCTCCTAATGCAAGACAATGCTAGACCTCATGTGGCTGGAGTGTGTCAGCAGTTCCTGCAAGAGGAAGGCATTGATGCTATGGACTGGCCCGCCCGTTCCCCAGACCTGAATCCAATTGAGCACATCTGGGACATCATGTCTCGCTCCATCCACCAACGCCACGTTGCACCACAGACTGTCCAGGAGTTGGCGGATGCTTTAGTCCAGGTCTGGGAGGAGATCCCTCAGGAGACCATCCGCCACCTCATCAGGAGCATGCCCAGGCGTTGTAGGGAGGTCATACAGGCACGTGGAGGCCACACACACTACTGAGCCTCATTTTGACTTTTTTAAGGACATTACATCAAAGTTGGATCCGCCTGTAGTGTGGTTTTCCACTTTTAATTTTGAGGGTGACTCCAAATCCAGACCTCCATGGGTTGATAAATTAGATTTCCATTGATAGTTTTTGTGTGATTTTGTTGTCAGCACATTCAACTATGTAAAGAAAAAAGTATTTAATAAGATTATTTCATTCATTCAGATCTAGGATGTTATTTTAGTGTTCCCTTTATTCTTTTGAGCAATGTATCTCATCAATCTACACACAGTACCCCATAATGACAAAGCGATAACAGATTATTAGAAATGTTTGCTAATTTATTACAAATAAAAACAGATACCTTATTTACATAAGTATATAGACCCTTTGCTATGAGATTCGAAATTGTGCTCAGGTGCATCCTGTTTCCATTGCTTATCCTTGAGATGATTCTACAACTTCATTGGAGTCCACCTGTGGTAAATTTTATTGATTGGACATGATTTGGAAAAGCACACACCTGTCTATATAAGGTCCCACAGTTGACAGTGCATGTCAGAGCAGAAACCAAGCCATGAGGTTGAAGGAATTGTCCAAAGAGCTCTGAGACAGGATTGTGTCGAGGCACAGATCTGGGGAAGGGTACCAAAAAATGTCTGCAGCATTGAAGGTCCTCAAGAACACACTGGCCTCCATCATTCTTAAATGGAAGAAGTTTGGAACCACCAAGACTCTTCCTAGAGCTGGCCACCTGGCCAAACTGAGAAATCGGGAGAGAAGGGCCTTGGTCAGGGAGGTGACCAAGAATCCGATGGTCACTCCGACAGAGCTCCAGAATTCCACTGTGGAGATGGTAGAACCTTCCAGAAGGACAACCATCTCTGCAGCACTCCATCAATCAGGCCTTTATGGTAGAGGTACCAGACGGAAGCCACTCCTCAGTAAAAGGCACATGACAGCCTGCTTGGAGTTTGCCAAAAGGCACCTAAAGACTCTCAGACCATGAGAAACAAGATTCTCTGGTCGATGAAACCAAGATTCAACACTTTGGCCTGAATGCCAAGTGTCACGTCTGGAGGAAACCTGGCACCATCCCTACGGTGAAGCATGGTGGGGGCAGCATCATTCTGTGGGGGTGTTTTTCAACGGCAGGGACTGGGAGACTAGTCAGGATCGAGGGAAAGATGAACGGAGCAAAGTACAGAGAGATCCTTGATGAGAACCTGCTCCAGAGCACTCAGCACCTGAGACTGCGGCGAAGGTTCACCTTCCAACAGGACAACGACCCTAAGCACACAGCCAAGACAACGCAGGAGTGGCTTCGGGACAAGTCTCAATGTCCTTTAGTGGCCCAGCCAGAGCTCGGTCTTGAACCCGCTCAAACATCTCTGGAGAGACCTGAAAATAGCTGTGCAGCGACGCTCCCCATCCAACCTGACAGAGCTTGAGAGGATCTGCAGAGAAGAATGGGAGAAACTCCCCAAGTACGGGTGTGCCAAGCTTGTAGCGTCATACCCAAGAAGACTGGAGGCTGTAATTCACTGCCAAAGGTGCTTCAACAAAGTACTGAGTAAAGGGTCTGAATACTTATATTTCAGTTTTCTTAATACATTTGAAAAATTCTAAAAACCTGTTTTTGCTTTGTCATTATGGGGTATAGTGTGTAGATTGAGGGGGGGGGGGACATTTTAAATCCATTTAAGAATAAGACTGTAATGTAACAAAATGTGGAATAAGTCAAGGGGTCTGAATACGTTCCGAATGCCCTGTAGTTGGAAGAGATGCTTTATAATCTCCATATGTGGTTGGATAATACTGGGCTAGTTCTAGTCAATACAGCATGGTGAAGGCTGTCTACCACTGGGCTAGTTCTAGTCAATACAGCATGGTGAAGGCTGTCTACCACTAGGCTAGTTCTAGTCAATACAGCATGGTGAAGGCTGTCTACCACTAGGCTAGTTCTAGTCAATACAGCATGGTGAAGGCTGTCTACCACTAGGCTAGTTCTAGTCAATACAGCATGGTGAAGGCTGTCTACCACTAGGCTAGTTCTAGTCAATACAGCATGGTGAAGGCTGTCTACCACTAGGCTAGTTCTAGTCAATACAGCATGGTGAAGGCTGTCTACCACTGGGCTAGTTCTAGTCAATACAGCATGGTGAAGGCTGTCTACCACTAGGCTAGTTCTAGTCAATACAGCATGGTGAAGGCTGTCTACCACTAGGCTAGTTCTAGTCAATACAGCATGGTGAAGGCTGTCTACCACTAGGCTAGTTCTAGTCAATACAGCATGGTGAAGGCTGTCTACCACTAGGCTAGTTCTAGTCAATACAGCATGGTGAAGGCTGTCTACCACTAGGCTAGTTCTAGTCAATACAGCATGGTGAAGGCTGTCTACCACTAGGCTAGTTCTAGTCAATACAGCATGGTGAAGGCTGTCTACCACTAGGCTAGTTCTAGTCAGCATGGTGAAGGCTGTCTACCACTAGGCTAGTTCTAGTCAATACAGCATAATACAGTTCTAACAATAACAAAGCCACACCCCGCCACTGTTTTGGTAAAAATCTGTAATAACTAAAATTCATAGCCAGAGCTATGGATGCAAGGACTGACCATCCATGATATCAAAATGATAGTTGTAATCATGTTTTGAGGCTATACAGTGTTTGTTTACAATGACAATGTTTACAAAGAAAGGAGTAAAACAAGTTAATATTTTGGGTTCAGATGGTGTGCACCACAGTGGAACTAAGATCATGAGGCATCTACAAGTTATGTTCTTCAACAATCAATGGCTATATGCAGTTGAAGTCGGAGGTTTACATACACTTAGGTTGGAGTCATTAAAACTTGTTTTTCAACCATTCCACAAATTTCTTGTTAACAAAATATAGTTTGGTTCACCCCTTGGGAGCAATTTCCAAATGCCTGAAGGTACCACGTTCATCTGTACAAACAATAGTACGCAAGTATAAACACCCATGGGACCACGCAGCCGTCATACCGCTCAGGAAGGAGACGCGTTCTGTCTCCTAGAGATGAACGTACTTTGGTGCGAAAAGTGCAAATCAATCCCAGAACAGCAGCAAAGGACCTTGTGAAGATGCTGGAGGAAACCGGTACAAAAGTATCTATATCCACAGTAAAAACGACTCCTATATCGACATAACCTGAAAGGCCGCTCAGCGAGGAAGAAGCCACTGCTCCAAAACCGGCATAAAAATGCCAGACTATGGTTTGCAACTGCACATGGGGACAAAGATCGTACTTTTTGGAGAAATGTCCTCTGGTCTCATGAAACAAAAATAGAACTGTTTGGCCATAATGACCATTGTTATGTTTGGAGGAAAAAGGGGGGGCTTGCAAGCCGAAGAACACCATCCCAACCGTGAAGCACGGGGGTGGCAGCATCATGCTCTGGGGGTGCTTTGCTGCAGGAGGGACTGGTGCACTTCACAAAATAGATGGCATCATGAGGAAGGAAAATTATGTGGATTTATTGAAGCATCATCTCAAGACATCAGTCAGGAAGTTAAAGCTTGGTCGCAAATGGGTCTTCCAAATGGACAATGACCCCAAGCATACTTCCAAAGTTGTGGCAAAATGGCTTAAGGACAACAAAGTCAAGGTATTGGAGTGGCCATCACAAAGTCCTGACCTCAAACCTATAGAACATTTGTGGGCAGAACTGAAAAAGCGTGTGCGAGCAAGGAGGCCTACAAACCTGACTCAGTTACACAAGCTCTGTCAGGAGGAATGGGCCAAAATTCACCCAACTTATTGTGGGAAGCTTGTGGAAGGCTACCTGAAACGTTTGACCCAAGTTAAACAATTGAAAGGCAATGCTACCAAATACTAATTGAGTGTATGTAAACTTCTGACCCACTGGGAATGTGATGAAAGAAATAAGCTGAAATAAATCATTCTCTCTACTATTATTCTGACATTTCACATTCTTAAAATAAAGTGGTGATCCTAACTGACCTAAGACAGGGAATTTTTACTAGAATTAAATGTCAGGAATTGTGAAAAACTGAGTTTAAATGTATTTGGCTAAGATGTATGTAAACTTACGACTTCAACTATGATTCATTTAAAAGTCTGAAAATGGATATAGCAAATGCAGATAGCATCTTTAATTACATTTAATTCACTAGCGACAGACTAGCTGCACTGTTTGAGACTAACACTCCAGTGTTTTAGCTACAGCATTATTTCTAATTCATTTAGGAACATTTTGTGAACTGAATCACTCACACACACTGAGTCACTCACACACTGAGTCACTCACACACTGAGTCACTGACACACTGAGTCACTCACACACTGACTCACTGACTCACTCACTCTCTGACACACAAACACACGTAACGCACTCACACTGACTGACACACCCTAACACCCCCAGTAGTTCCCCCAGATCCTAGCCATCTAAGCCAGCCACATGGCACCTTGTGTCTGTGTTTTGTCTTCCATTAGAAGCTTCCAGATTCCTCAGGACCAGGCACTATATCCCCCAGTGAAGTGAGTATGACGGAGTGGTGAAGATGATGATGATGATTCCTCCTAACGCTCTCTAATCGACTGTCTATTGGGCTCTACTGTCTCTGTCTTTCTCTATCTCTGCTGCTTCTGTTCTGTGATAATACTGTGACAGTGGAGGTGGAGCGACATCAGCCAGGCAGGCAGCAGTAGATCTACGTTCAAGCAGCGTGCGGGCAGGGAGTCCCTATATGGGGGCAGGGAGTCCCTGTATGGGGGCAGGGAGTCCCTATATGGGGGCAGGGAGTCCCTATATGGGGGCAGGGAGTCCCTGTATGGGGGCAGGGAGGGGCAGGGAGTCCCTGTATGGGGGCAGGGAGTCCCTATATGGGGGCAGGGAGTCCCTATATGGGGCAGGGGGCAGGGAGTCCCTGTATGGGGGCAGGGAGTCCCTATATGGGGCAGGGGGCAGGGAGTCCCTATATGGGGCAGGGGGCAGGGAGTCCCTGCAGGGGGCAGGGAGTCCCTGTATGGGGGCAGGGAGTCCCTATATGGGGGCAGGGAGTCCCTGTATGGGGGCAGGGAGTCCCTGTATGGGGGCAGGGAGTCCCTGTATGGGGGCAGGGAGGGGCAGGGAGTCCCTATATGGGGGCAGGGAGTCCCTGTATGGGGGCAGGGAGTCCCTATATGGGGCAGGGGGGCAGGGAGTCCCTGCAGGGGGCAGGGAGTCCCTGTATGGGGGCAGGGAGTCCCTATATGGGGGCAGGGAGTCCCTGTATGGGGGCAGGGAGTCCCTGTATGGGGGCAGGGAGTCCCTGTATGGGGGCAGGGAGGGGCAGGGAGTCCCTGTATGGGGGCAGGGAGTCCCTATATGGGGGCAGGGAGTCCCTATATGGGGGCAGGGAGTCCCTATATGGGGGCAGGGAGGGGCAGGGAGTCCCTGTATGGGGGCAGGGAGTCCCTGTATGGGGGCAGGGAGTCCCTGTATGGGTGCAGGGAGTCCCTGTATGGGGGCAGGGAGTCCCTGTATGGGGGCAGGGAGTCCCTGTATGGGGGCAGGGAGTCCCTGTATGGGGGCAGGGAGGGGCAGGGAGTCCCTGTATGGGGGCAGGGAGTCCCTGTATGGGGGCAGGGAGTCCCTGTATGGGGGCAGGGAGTCCCTGTATGGGGGCAGGGAGTCCCTATTTGTGACTCGTTTCAGGAAACTAGGCTTATGTCGCGCGTCACTACTTCACAGGAGTCTTTTAAAAAAAAAAATCAAAATGTGTTTTTTGGCTGCAATGCCTTCTGGAACATGTGAACTTTCATGTGCCTTAATAACAAACGTGTATGCCGGTTGTGAATATGAATAAAATTGTTAAATTACGAGCCTAGTTGGTTTAGCCACGGAAAAAGACCGGAACATTCCCACAAGCCGTGATTGGCTGAAATAATGGATGGGCTGGACATGCAGAGAGATGAGTTCGAATTGGTCTGCAAAGAAGCACACTTCTGTCTATAACATGAGCTGCTTAGTATGTGTAGGTAATCCTTTCTAAAGAGGCTTTTTTGAAAGGTATCACAAAGAACTGCGAAAGTGTTGCTAAGGCTCTCCAATTTCTGGGGGACTGCAAAGTATGATGGCTAAGGAGATAGAGAAAATTCAGGCATTTGATTGCAAATGCGGAGGGAGTCGAAAAGAGAACACAGAAGGCTGTTGTATAAAACACCTGTCTCCAGATTTCATCTTCAAACTAAGGGCAACCATGGCATCCGTGACAGAGAGGGAGAAGTGTCCATCCATGTATACGGGTAAGATAGTCTAGCTAGCTACATTTTCAGATAAGTTTCTAATTGTACTGTTAGCTAGCTAGCTAACATTAGCTGGCTGGTTCGTTGGCTCGCTAGCTAACGTTACGTGTATGATCTGTGTGGTAATATTATTCGTGTCACAGAGCCATTTTCATTGCTAGTTATAGCCTAATGTTAACTAGCTAGCTAGTTGGTTAGCTTCAGCTACCTGTAGATTCATGCAGAGTAGTAACGTTATGAGTTGGTATTATGGTTCATTGTTTAGCTAGCTAGCTACATGTCTAAACAAAAGACTCCACTATGCAAGTAACCATTTCACTGTACTGTTTACTCCTTCTGTATCCTGTGCATGTGACAAATACACTTTGATTAGATTTTATAGAGTGTGTTTACCAGAGACGGTACTGGGAAGAACAATATGACCTGCACCAAAGTCAGATTAGGATATAACGTTAGGCCAACGAGACGGTGTCCAAGTAAAAAAAAAAAAATCCGGTAGAATGCCCTGCTTTTATTCCGTCACACTCCCAACCGTAAGCTGTTTTCTGTAATTAGCTTGTAAACAATGATCTTGTTGTGAGTTTATTTTCCTGTAATAATGAAAACAAATTAGCTAAAGTTAAGACGTTGTCATCTACAGTGGGGAGAACAAGTATTTGATACACTACCGATTTTGCAGATTTTCCTACTTACAAAGCATGTAGAGGTCTGTAATTTTTATCATAGGTACACTTCAACTGTGAGAGACGAAATCTAAAACAAAAATCCAGAAAATCACATTGTATGATTTTTAAGTAATTAATTTGCATTTTATTGCATGACATAAGTATTTGATACATCAGAAAAGCAGAACTTAATATTTGGTACAGAAACCTTTGTTTGCAATTACGTTTCCTGTAGGTCTTGACCAGGTTTGCACACACTGCAGCAGGGATTTTGGCCCACTCCTCCATACAGACCTTCTCCAGATCCTTCAGGTTTCGGGGCTGTCGCTGGGCAATACGGACTTTCAGCTCCCTCCAAAGATTTTCTATTGGATTCAGGTCTGGAGACTGGCTAGGGCACTCCAGGACCTTGAGATGCTTCTTACGGAGCCACTCCTTAGTTGCCCTGGTTGTGTGTTTCGGGTCGTTGTCATGCTGGAAGACCCAGCCACGACCCATCTTCAATGCTCTTACTGAGGGAAGGAGGATGTTGGCCAAGACCTCGCGATACATGGCCCCATCCATCCTCCCCTCAATACGGTGCAGTTGTCCTGTCCCCTTTGCAGAAAAGCATTCCCAAAGAATGATGTTTCCACCTCCATGCTTCACGGTTGGGATGGTGTTCTTGGGGTTGTACTCATCCTTCTTCTTCCTCCAAACACGGCAAGTGGAGTTTAGACCAAAAAGCTCAATGTTTGTCTCATCAGACCACATGACCTTCTCCCATTCCTCCTCTGGATCATCCAGATGGTCATTGGCAAACTTCAGACGGGCCTGGACATGCGCTGGCTTGAGCAGGGGGACCTTGCGTGCGCTGCAGGATTTTTAATCCATGACGGCGTAGTGTGTTACTAGTGGTTTTCTTTGAGACTGTGGTCCCAGCTCTTTTCAGGTCATTGACCAGGTCCTGCCGTGTAGTTCTGGGCTGATCCCTCACCTTCCTCATGATCATTGATGCCCCACGAGGTGAGATCTTGCATGGAGCCCCAGACCGAGGGTGATTGACCGTCATCTTGAACTTCTTCCATTTTCTAATAATTGCGCCAACAGTTGTTGCCTTCTCACCAAGCTGCTTGCCTATTGTCCTGTAGCCCATCCCAGCCTTGTGCAGGTCTACAATTGTATCCCTGATGTCCTTACACAGTTCTCTGGTCTTGGCCATTGTGGAGAGGTTGGGGACTGTTTGATTGAGTGTGTGGACAGGTGTCTTTTATACAGGTAACATGTTCAAACAGGTGCAGTTAATACAGGTAATGAGTGGAGAACAGGAGGGCTTCTTAAAGAAAAACTAACAGGTCTGTGAGAGCCGGAATTCTTACTGGTTGGTAGGTGATCAAATACTTATGTCATGCAATAAAATGCAAATTAATTACTTAAAAATCATACAATGTGATTTTCTGGATTTTTGTTTTAGATTCCGTCTCTCACAGTTGAAGTGTACCTATGATAAAAATTACAGACCTCTACATGCTTTGTAAGTAGGAAAACCTGCAAAATCGGCAGTGTATCAAATACTTGTTCTCCCCACTGTATATAACGTTAGCTAGCTAGCTAACAAGCTAGAAACGAACCAAAACATTGTTTAGAAAGTTTATTTTAGTTGCCTGGTTTTCTAGATTGACATATACTAAATTCATTTTTAAATGGATGGGTTTATTGCTGTTAAAATACACCAGGTATCCTATTCTGGACCACCAGGCTGCTGATGGCATGCAGCCAGTCGTTTTTGGGTTAGGGTTAGGGTTTGGGTTTGGGTTAGGGTTAGCCACCATGTTCATACTTGTTCATAACGACAGCGACAATTTTGATGTCGGACGACAATAGAATGTTCATGATGTCATTGCGACAACAATATACCGACATGTCGCTAGACGTAGTATAAACCAGCCTTTAGTCCTAATCTTTGGTTGTTTAGTCCACTACCGTACTCACTGCTTAGCACATGGCCTCACATGGTCTACCCTGCCACTACCGTACTCACTGCTTAGCACATGGCCTCACATGGTCTACCCTGCCACTACCGTACTCACTGCTTAGCACATGGCCTCACGTGGTCTACCCTGCCACTACCGTACTCACTGCTTAGCACATGGCCTCACATGGTCTACCCTGCCACTACCGTACTCACTGCTTAGCACATGGCCTCACATGGTCTACCCTGCCACTACCGTACTCACTGTTTAGCACATGGCCTCACATGGTCTACCCTGCCACTACCGTACTCACTGCTTAGCACATGGCCTCACATGGTCTACCCTGCCACTACCGTACTCACTGCTTAGCACATGGCCTCACATGGTCTACCCTGCCACTACCGTACTCACTGTTTAGCACATGGCCTCACATGGTCTACCCTGCCACTACCGTACTCACTGCTTAGCACATGGCCTCACGTGGTCTACCCTGCCACTACCGTACTCACTGCTTAGCACATGGCCTCACGTGGTCTACCCTGCCACTACCGTACTCACTGCTTAGCACATGGCCTCACGTGGTCTACCCTGCCACTACCGTACTCACTGCTTAGCACATGGCCTCGCGTGAATCCTTAAAGAGATGGGTGGGGCTAAGGCTTAATAGGGTGTGAATGATGCTGAATGGGTGTAGACAAAGAAGAGGTCTCCAGTACGTTTACCAAAACATTCAAGGGCCATTTTCTCAAATGTGTGGTTACAGTTTTATCAACTTTCAAACAGAATTACTGTAATGTTTGATATACAGTCTCTACCTTTATCCAATGGAAATGTTGCTACATAAGACCGAATCAAGCCAGTCGGTCACATATCGTGACACAGCCCTAGACTCTAATGTATGGTTGAGGACAGTGTGATGTGGCACTTCCCTCTAAGTGAAAAGACTGAGGTTTATTTGTTACCCAGGCCACCATGTTCTATACCCTATTAACCAGGCCACCATGTTCTATACCCTATTAACCAGGCCACCATGTTCTATACCCTATTAACCAGGCCACCATGTTCTATACCCTATTAACCAGGCCACCATGTTCTATACCCTATTAACCAGGCCACCATGTTCTATACCCTATTAACCAGGCCACCATGTTCTATACCCTATTAACCAGGCCACCATGTTCTATACCCTATTAACCAGGCCACCATGTTCTATACCCTATTAACCAGGCCACCATGTTCTATACCCTATTAACCAGGCTACCATGTTCTATACCCTATTAACCAGGCCACCATGTTCTATACCCTATTAACCAGGCCACCATGTTCTATACCCTATTAACCAGGCCACCATGTTCTATACCCTATTAACCAGGCCACCATGTTCTATACCCTATTAACCAGGCCACCATGTTCTATACCCTATTAACCAGGCCACCATGTTCTATACCCTATTAACCAGGCCACCATGTTCTATACCCTATTAACCAGGCCACCATGTTCTATACCCTATTAACCAGGCCACCATGTTCTATACCCTATTAACCAGGCCACCATGTTCTATACCCTATTAACCAGGCCACCATGTTCTATACCCTATTAACCAGGCCACCATGTTCTATACCCTATTAACCAGGCCACCATGTTCTATACCCTATTAACCAGGCCACCATGTTCTATACCCTATTAACCAGGCCACCATGTTCTATACCCTATTAACCAGGCCACCATGTTCTATACCCTATTAACCAGGCCACCATGTTCTATACCCTATTAACCAGGCCACCCTGTTCTATACCCTATTAACCAGGCCACCCTGTTCTATACCCTATTAACCAGGCCACCCTGTTCTATACCCTATTAACCAGGCCGCCATGTTCTATACCCTATTAACCAGGCCGCCATGTTCTATACCCTATTAACCAGGCCGCCATGTTCTATACCCTATTAACCAGGCCGCCATGTTCTATACCCTATTAACCAGGCCGCCATGTTCTATACCCTATTACCCAGGCCGCCATGTTCTATACCCTATTACCCAGGCCGCCATGTTCTATACCCTATTAACCAGGCCGCCATGTTCTATACCCTATTAACCAGGCCGCCATGTTCTATACCCTATTAACCAGGCCGCCATGTTCTATACCCTATTAACCAGGCCACCATGTTCTATACCCTATTAACCAGGCCACCATGTTCTATACCCTATTAACCAGGCCACCATGTTCTATACCCTATTAACCAGGCCACCATGTTCTATACCCTATTAACCAGGCCACCATGTTCTATACCCTATTACCCAGGCCACCATGTTCTATACCCTATTAACCAGGCCACCATGTTCTATACCCTATTAACCAGGCCACCATGTTCTATACCCTATTAACCAGGCCACCATGTTCTATACCCTATTAACCAGGCCACCATGTT